>NC_142068.1:62882500-63130000 GCF_059756535.1 Pantherophis guttatus
TGTGTCCAACAGGCAAAAGGGCCATTAAGCAGAGGAAAATGTCTTTGGCAATGGTCAACATGTCAACTACTTTGGAAAGAGGGGGACTGCTATAGGCCCTCTTATTCAGCATACAGTCTTGATGGATGATGATTTCTTTCTGACCTGGTGCTGATTATTGTTGCATGCCCTGAAGCATACAGTATGTGCTGATAACTCTTCTTCCTCATTTTTTTTAAAAAAAGAAGTTACTAGTGTTCCTGTACTGAGTGCTCATTGAAACAGTGACACCTTAAACTCCATAAGTTAACTTATGTAACTCCGTAAGTTACATATTGCAAACTCATACAATTATTTTTCTTTATTCATGCTGCCTGTCCTATAGTCTCATTTAATTCTTCCACCTCATGAGAAAGAATACTGAAATAGAGAATAACTAGAATAAAAATCAGCCTGGTGGTAATTTTTTCTTGCTATATAGAAAAATATAATAATGAGTCCGTTCTCTTTAGCTGAACTTTTCAAGAAAATTACTTAATGTTTTTAACAGGTGCAATTTTCAAATAATAGCCATTAGCATCATTTGGAAAAGTGGATTAAAATCCAAAGACCAACTTTAACAGACTTTGAAAAGTCATAAAGTGGCCCATCATTTGGAAGTACAAAATCCAAGAATCAATTTTTATATCACCAAAAATGACAGTAAAATGTAATGACAATGTCATTACCATTCAGAATAGAAGTCCTGTCTATATTTGGAACATTTAAAAAAATAACAGCAGATTCTCTTCTCCTTTGCCTATCCTATGCTATCACTGATTTAGTGATGGTTTGTGTGTTAGTGTGTTTATTTTCAGCCCAGACAAGAGAGAGTTTCTTTTGATTAGTAAGCAACCCAATTTACAAAAGATTAGATGTATGGTCTGGGGATATTTTTAGATGTGATAGAGTTTTTGGACATTGTAGATATCAGCTGTAGCCCTGAATATCCTTTTCCAAGTTTCATGTCATGTAGCTGTTCTTGGAGAAGGAAGCTCTGACTTCAGTGATTTATGCTTAATTTAGAGATTTATCCTTAATCTAAAAAATTACCATTATGCTTACCATTTGAGACTATATTTGTGAAGTGCATGTACTAAAATGTGGCAGTAGGTTTTTGGGTTTTTTTGAATTGCATTTACATGTATCCATAATCAACTTTCTTAACCTTCAGCTTTGGTCTTTATTTAAAACATTGATTTGACCTACAAAGACTTAACTGCATTATGGCTAATCTATCCAAATGCATAATAATTAGTACGAGTGCTGTTAAATTTCCCAACAACTAAAGATGGTGCACTGGTGGTTATTCAAAAAAATATATCATTTAAATCACGGGTTCTTGAAGATGGAAGATGCAATATATATATATATATATATATATATATATATATATATATATATATATGTATGTATGTATGTATGTATGTATGTATGTATGTATGTATGTATATATATATATATATGTATATGTATATGTATATGTATATATATATATATATATATATATATATATATATATATGTATATGTATATATATATATATTACCTAAGTAACGTTAAAAAAAATCAGTGGCGCTTACGTATATAAAACTATTGTGCATATTAATCCCATGGTCCTATAGTTCATTGAATTAGTATAACGTATCTTATAAGTATTTTGAACTTGTAATCAAAACCATGTACTACTTCGATAGTGAACAATATACTGCTTCTGTTTTAATTCTTTTATAAAACTCTGAGTAGCTGGAGCCACCTATGTTATGCCCACTCCTTTTAATCAGATTTAGAGTATTTATTTCACAGTTATTTTTTTAAAAAATATTTTATGGTTAATCCTTTCCTTTAATAGAGCACATAAATAATTATCGGAGTATTTTTATATAAAAAAACCCCTGTTGTTTAAACTTTCTTCAGTTATATAGCAAAATGGAAAGATTTTCTCATTTCTACCTATCTATGTTCATAGATGTTATTGACCACATATTTGTAACTCTGCACATTATGCAAAATCTAGTTATGTGTCTTTTTCTTCTTTCCTTTGTCATTGATTTAGTTTATATAAAAACTGAGAATATCATACTTGGTTTTACTTCAGAAGTATAAGCCTATCAGATTAAATTATTTTATAGGATTTTTTTCTGCTCATGTTACCCCTTTAGATAAAAGTGGTATAAAGAGTATGCAAGAGGATGGGGATATTTTCATTTTCTCACTTACTTTTTTCCCATATCGGAATACAGGGCATCCACTGACAATCTTTTCCACACTTATAAATTACAAAAACAGGCTGTTTTTGTGTTCCAAATAGCCTTTCTATATTTATTCATCAGGAAGATAATTTTTCTCCAAAATAATTACAAGTGAAATGAAGTACAAATGAAGGCAGACATTACTTCTAAGCTACTCTGGGGGTTTAGGAAGGCAGGGGGAACCTCGTGATTTTTAATTTTAAAATACTAAAACAGGTTTCTTTTTATTTCCCCCTCCCCTCCCTGATTATCTCTCTCTTATAGTTCATCTCTATCCACTTTTGTTTCCTCTTCCTTTCTCATCCCAGGGAAACAATTTCTTCCGTTTCAATTTGCCCCTTTCCTGTTTGTGTTTGTTCATATTTTCCTGCTTCTCCTCATTCTTGGACACTCCTGGATGGTGGGAAAGGATTATGTGCTATGTGCTTGTATGTTTTGGTATCTGAAAGGCTTGGTATGTAAAAGAGAGAACGAAAATTGGTGCTGAATATTCAGATGGGGAATCACTGCTATAAATGAAGTGCCTTGCAAAGTAATTAATATTAATTCCTTAATTCCTTTTTTTCCCTGCTCCTAGCTTACCAGAAAACCATAAAGCACAATCTATAACTGCAAATATTGGGGTAGCAAAGGATGGAGCCATTATTATTGATGTGGGTGTATATGTGTGCGTATGTGTGTGATGTTTTGGAGGGAGGAACAGTGGGAGTTTTGGTATATTTCATGTTCTTTGGTTTGTTTTTATTGCTGTTTGTAAGCTGCCCAAGTCTTTTAAATGAATGAATGAATAAATTTACTCATATGTAGACTCTCTATCTAAATGAGACACACACACGCAAATGGGCCAGATGTATTCTTCAAGAGGTCTGGATATCTGTAGGATTTATTTCAGTTAGAATTGGCAACTCCAAGCTGACAAGGGGAGGAAGCTGAACATAGCATAGGATTATTTTTTCTCTTTTTCAATGTTCTTTGGGGTGGGAGGGTTGTATTAAATTGCATTTCTTCTAAATGAATGAGAAATCATTCAGCTGTTTAAGGATTATAGTTTATTCATACTGTGATAACTCAACAAAGACATATTTTTCTTGGTTTGTGCCCACTTTTGCGGTTTTTATCCTATGGCTCCATCGCAAGGAAAACAATATCAAATGATCTGAAAGTGATACTAAACTCACAAACCGAGGGGGAGCTCTGGAGTGATTTCTATGGAGAGGAAAGGTTTTTAGTAAAAAAGAAAAAAAAGGCAGGGCAATTCTCATTACATAAATAAAATAATAAATAAAATGCAATGGCGGAGATATATTGTAAAAACCAATTTACTTGATCTTCTTTAAGCATAATGAAAGCATTATGTTTTACTTTTCCTTTTAAAATCGTTTCAATTTTAGTTTTCCTTTAAAAACAATTAACAGTTATAGTATCAATGATGATCACTGTGCAGAATTATCACTGTCATCTCCAATAAAAGAGAATGTAGAGTATAGAGTATATAGACGGAACTGTGAAACCCTTATGTTTTCTGAGCTTGGTTGTTTGCTTGTATTGTTTTCTACTTGATGATTTTTTGGTGTTAATCCCTGGTTATCTGCATGTTGGCTGTTGGGGAGGATGTGTTCTGGTCTTTTTGTTTCATTCTTAGGTTTTTTATTGTTTCTTTTGGATGGTGTATAAATGTGATTTATTTCTATGTGTCTATTGATGGCTGATTTCTCTGAATGCCAAGTTTCCAGGAATTCACTAGCATTTTTGGATTTAGCTTGATCTATGATGCTCACAATGCATGAAAGGACATTGCTGATCATGAAAGAATCCCACAGTGGACTAGCATCATCCAATTACCATCCAATGAGCTGCTTTCCCAAAACATGGAAAAGCCTATGAAGCATCATAGCTACCAAAGTGCAGAACCGTATGGCCTAGCATATTAGCACAGGTCAGAAGGCTGTTAGACTAAACTAGAGATCCAAAACGCCAGTTGTTTATAAATAATGCAGTTACTGAAGACTCAAGGTATAGATCAACCAAGCTGAACACAGTTTAGACTGATTACAGTAAACCTGTGACTCAATGCTACACACATGAATCTGTGAATGCCTGACACTAAGAAAATCAAACGACTTTTTTCAAAAATTCAATAGGTCTGTGGAAGACAACACTGAAAGTCAACCCAAGACAGCTTGCACAAGTGGCCAACAAGTGCAACATATATCAAAGTGATGCACTATTTTAACTGCTGTTCTTCATACTCTTGAAACTCCTCAGCCAGATAATCACAAGGACTTCTTATATATTATTTTTATAGATTAAGGACTTCTTAATCTATAATGAGGACTTTGCAATGTTATTGAGACCAGAGAAGTATAGCTGAATGGTAATAAAGAGAGAGAGGGTAATTAAGACTGATGAGATGAAATTATCACTGGGCTGCACGTTGCAGGCATACAGCCCAGTTACAAATCATTTAGTATCCCACAGTCACATGGGAACTATGATGAAGAGGTAAGAAAAACTGCAACATTCAAGTACCACCAAAGGACAGGACAAGTCCTGAAGAGCCAATGCAATGGGAAGAACAAGATCCATGCCATGAATATATTTGCTGCTAGTCATGAGATATCTTATGGGTATAGTGAGCTGGCCAAAGGAGAACTTGGAAGCTGCCAGTATGAAGACATGGATCCTGACAATGTATGGAGGTTTTCACCCCAAGTCAACATCCAGAGGTGGTAACATCAAACAGAAAGTGGGTGGGTGGGGTCTGGTGAGGATCAAAGTCACGTCCTGCATGAAACAGAGCATCCAGGAATAAATGTCTATGGAAATTCTTAGTCATCCATGTCATGGTTGTCCCAAAAGTGCTTTTTCAAGAGGCAACTGGACATTATGGTTTTCCTTTGAAGATGTTTCACTTCTAATCCAAGAAACTTTTTCAGCTTTGAGCACTCATGGCAGTGACCCCTATGCTTTGAATGTGTTGTTTCCAGATCCAAGCACCGGAACAACATCAAAGCTCCCTGTCCAGAAGAGTGCAGTGCTAGGAACAGCTTAGATACTGCAGAGAAGTCTCAAACTCCCAGGCCTCTGGGGTATGTATGTATGTATGCATGTATGTATGTATGTATTCTGTATTATGTCAGTATTTTTTCAATTGTTGAATAGATAACCCATGATAACTATATCTGTGCAGAAACGTCCAAATTACAAGAATCAAATGCAATTGAATAATTATAAACATTGACCACTGTCTATCAGTATCTTAAAGTATATTGCAGTAAGGAGTGACTCTTTCAATGCTGAGCAAAGACAACCGAAATTATTTTTGGTATTTTTGTAGAATATTAAAATATTGGAGACATATAAACAACTGCTGTATTTGTATTTGTATGCCATTTGCTTTATCATAATTTGATCATTCAAGATCTTGTCTTCTGGCAGTTATACATTGAATATACTGAAAAGTGGACTTGTGTCATCACTGAATAGTAGGAAATTATGTTGGTGTTGCTATTTTTTAAAAAGTAAGGAGATTCCTTTTTTTTTTTAATCTAGGGCAAGAAGGCAGTTTCTACTCACTGCACCTTGTATCCTGTCCAGACTTGTTTTGAAAGATTCTCTTATCTAAGTAAAAAGATAAATTCATACAAAGTACCATAATTTATTTTGTGGTACTCAAGCAATGAAATGAACATATATCCAGGATGAAACAAATATTGAGCAGTGAAAACATTAGCTAGGATTTATAATCTTAGATCATCATTTCACATCTGGGAATCTGGAAAAAATGAATCTAACATAGTTACATGTCTATTATCCAATTGCCATTTTAATCTGAATTGGTTTTCTGAAATAGAGAAGAATTAGTTACACGTAGCTTTCAGAATGAATTCATAAAATATTAGTTTTGTGATGTGCACTGTATGTATATATGTTCGTTCTACTTATCTCCACCTCACCCCTCCTTTCAAGCTGGAATGTATTAATTTATTCTTCACAACACTGGCTTTACAAGGATATCTTGGGTGTCTTAAAGGACATTAGAGAGGGGATCATTAAAATAACTTAAAATTGGTACAGTGGAGGTTAATGGATTTTTTTTCCTTTTTAAGGGCATAGCTGAATTCTTTACATTTAGAAAAATTACTCCCTTATCCCCATTTCCTGATCTAAATGGGCAGAATTGCCCGGCCTCTGGAGTTAGAGAAAAAGGTACAGGGAACATTCTGATGAGTAAAAGGAGGAGTAATTTAATTGTCTATCTCCTTCTGTGCTAGAGAATATCAGACAGATGGGGAGGATAAAACAAGGAGCTCAATAATTAATTTTCATGTTTCTCACTAGTGGGACCCTTTTAATCCCTGTTTCTATGATTATAGAGAAAGGTTGGAATCTGAAGTTTCACTTATTAGCTATGTGTTGTATGAAAATACCTGTATTTTCAAAAGGAATAGTGACAAGAATGAAAAATTTCTTCTATTAAAAATATCTCAGTGTCAGGGACTTTTGTGAAAGAACAAAAACTCTCTGATTCCCTCAGATAAATAATGAAACAGATGGTTGTTGAGGGGTTAAAGGTCAAGCTTTCCCTGTTGACTATAACACAAGGTTGACTTAAAAGATTTTGAGAAGTTATTCAAGATGAATTATCTTAGAATGCATCTCCTGCTTTTTAATGAAATGAATTGGAAAGTCTTTAAAATTATTTCAGGAGTTGCATTTTCAAGAAGTGATTTCTTTTTACATAGCTAAACTATGTTTTGCAAACTATTTTGTCTGAATGCATATGATTATCTTTCTTTTTGTCTCTGTGTGTCTCTCTCTCTGTTTGTGTATTTACACACACACACACAGAGAGAGAGAGAGAGAGAGAGAGAGAGAGAGAGAGAAAGAGAGACAGAGAGAAAGAGAGAGAAGAGAGAGACACAGACAGAGACACACAGAGAGAGAGAGAGAGGAGAGAGAGAGAGAGAGATAATCACATACATACAGACAAAATCTTCTTCTATGATCAGGGCTTTGATGAGATGACGGGGCTTGTGTGGGTAAATGTTGTTGGACATGTATATGTCCAGAAGGGGCTCCCAAGGCAAACAGGCAAATAGATACCCCAGACTAAAACATATGCCAACCCCTATTGGATCAGTGTGGCAGATTATGGCCTACAATATTCCTTCCACATGCCAATACAACCTCAAAAATGGCCCTCATTCCCCGGAGGTACTAGAACATCTACCCATGGCAGCAGAAAGAGCTGCCTCAAGGCAGAAGGTGCTAAGAATCACCGGGTTAAATCAGGCTGCCTTTGGACTTTGGACATAGGAACAATCATCATCCGAACAATGAAAACAGACAATTGACCAGAAGAACTGCTGATTGAACTCAACAATATGCTTTGGGCTATCATTGGATTATGTGAAACACAGTGAAAAGGTGAAAATTTAATTGAATTTGATAGGACTGGGCATTTACTCTACACTGCAAGTACTGAAGATGGACAATGTGGTGATGTGGTGTATGTATATGTGTTCTTATATATGTGTGTTCTTATATATATGTAGTCTCTCTGTCTGCAAATCAATGAACAACCGAATGATTTTTCTCCAGGTATACGGTTTAATAAAGAATCTAAATTGTAACACTTGATTGATCTATTGCATTAATCATTTTCCTAGTTAGTGATTGGTGAATGTATTGTTTCTGTTAGCCATAAATATTCTGTAATAGCTTAAAAAAAAGGAAAGAAAGATAGAAGAAATACAAATTAGCATAATAAGCCCAATGAAATTCAGTTATATTCAAACTGGGAAGCAGTACTTGTTGTGAAATATAAATAATACTTTTAAAATTCAATAACTACTCTTTGTTGTATGTTTGGAGAGAAGAAGCTCTAGCAATTTCACAGCGCATTAATGACAATTCCATAATTTGATGTCTCTCTCTCTCTTTCTCTCAGAATAGAAAATGACCTGTTAAAATATCCCTAAGAGAATATGAATTAGCCCAGGTCAATAGGAGGTCAAACAGACAGGGTGCTAAAATCCCTTTACTACTTTGTAGTATCTTATGCTAATTCATTCTTCTTTTCTGTAATAAACAAAGCCAGTTGAAAGTAGATAGCATCACACAGTGATGGGTCCCAAAGCTACAATTTAATACAAATCTAGTAATTCCATTGTACAACACATCCAGTTCATTTAGAAGTGATGAATACTAAAGATGGCCCAGGACTGAAATGCCTTTTCTCACTCAGCAGATATCCTTAGAAGAATATCCTTGGGAGGGAGGGAGGGAGGGAGGGAGGGAGGGAGGGAGGGAGGGAGGGAGGGAGAGAGAGAGAGAGAGAGAGAGAGAGAGAGAGAAAGAGAGAGAGAGAGAGAGAGAGAGATCACTAGATGTAAAAACTGAAATTTACACATTGCAAATTGTTGATGGTAACAATTCCAACTGATTTCTAGAAACTTTCAGATACACCTAAATGCAGCTGCTAAAAGGCATATGAATTTTAGAATATATTAGATGATATCTCTGACTGGAAGTGACAGTGGAATAGATTATTTGTAAATAATTACAGCAACAATTGTCCATCAAGAAGAGTCTAAAAGGATATAAAACATGACACTGAGCTGATAGTATATGAACCTTTAATCAAAATATGGCTTGGTGAGGCTATTAACTCAGTAATGTCTTAGCTAAGGCACTAAAAAAAGCATTAGATCATTTTTCCCCTTGTCAGATGAAATATGTATACAATTAATAAGGGGAGAACATTTAAAATAAAGTTGAGAAGATTGAATCTTCCTTCTAACAAAGGGGTATAATTTGAACACATTTGAGGGGAAATAATCATAGAGCAATAATTTGTTACTTGACAAGTGGAGGAAAAAGAGTCCCTGAGAATTTAGTCATAACTGACTATAGGGGGCACTGCTAATCTCCATTTCAAGGCCATTGAGCTAGTGCTGTCCAAAGACACTTCAGTGGTGATGTGGCCAGCATGATATCATGGAGCACTGTTACTTTCCCACGAAAGTGATACCTATTTGTTTGCTTGCACTTGTATGCTTTCAAACTGCTAGTTAGCAGGAGCTGGGGTAAGTAACAGGAGCTCACCCTGTCATGTAACACTTGGGTCTCGAACCTGGGCTGTTGCCTTTCCAGATGACAAATCCAGCATCTTAACCACAGAGCCCTTGCACTGCCCTTATTCAGCAAGTGGTCAGTCCTAATAATTGATTGAGTAAATATACTGTATAAATTTGGAAACAGACAAGTTTCAAAATGGACTTATTGTAGCTATTTGTATTGGGCAAATACAGAATTTATATTAAGCACTTAATATTTTTCAACATAAAAAAGGTAAAAGTTTCACCTGTCCAGTCATGTCCAACTTTACAGGGTGGTGATCATCTCTGTTTCCTAGCCAAGAGAGCCAATATTGTTGAAAACACTTCCATGGTCATGTGGCTACAATAATTATACACCTAGGAGCATGGAACGCTATTACCTTTCCACCAAAGTGGCACCTATTTATCTACTTGCATTTGCATGCTTTTGAACTGCTAGGTTGGCAGGAGCTGGGGCAATAATGGGACCTCACCCATCATGTGGTCCTTGGGGATTCTGTCAATTGTCAACTTTCCAGTTGACAAGCTCAATTCTATATTATGCAACTATACCTCTGATTAAAAAACAAAATATGATCTGATTGCACTTTCAGGTTAAAAAGATTAGCAGCTGACTCACCATTGTCCAGAAAAAGCATTGTTGAAGACTGCTTTCATGTTTTCATTAATGTGCCCACTGAAGTGGTACCTATTTATCTACTCATGTTTGCGCACTTTTGAACTACTATGTGGGTAATGACAGGAACTTACCCTGTCACATGCCATGTGATGATTTGATCATAATGTTCCTTGGGCAACTTTGGGCTAATTATTGCACAGACTGAGTGTCTTGTGGAATATAATATTGTGGCAAGTAGTCCTAACATAATACAGAGGAAATAGTTGTTCAACAATACCCTTATTTTTTTTATTTTTTTATTTTTTTAAAAAATTTGATTTATATGCTGCCCTTCTCCGGAGACTCAGGGCGGCTTACAATGTGTTAAGCAATAGCCTTCATTCTTTTGTATATTTTATACAAAGTCAGCTTATTGCCCCCACAAACTGGGTCCTCATTTCACCTACCTTAGAAAGGATGGAAGGCTGAGTCAACCTTGAGCCTTGGAGAGATTCGAACCAGCAGAAATTGCAGGCAGCTGTGTTAATAACAGGGTGCACTAAACCACTGTACTATCAAGGCTCTTTTTTGGCATTTAATATTGCATTTGGGTATATATTGGCTATTGGATTGTTTACTAATACTATAGGTCCCTGTAGCCCTGAGTATTACATTCATGTGGTATAAGGAGATGCTACCAACAGCCTTATATGGCAACTACCTCTGAGAAAATGGCTGGTGTGATAATAAATTTGGATAAATGGCATGTCAGCGACTGCCTCAAGAAGATGAAATCCCAAATAGGCTTACTAGTCATCAACCCAATTATCATGTCAGGATATTTTTTCAGGTATGGCATTTTAACTACTCAGATAAAAGTAAAGATATGTAATAAATAAATAACAATATACTTTGTACATACTAAATGTTTCATATTAAATAGTTTGCTAGAAATAAATAGAATATAATGCATATATTTGATTTTTTTTCAAGGCAACACAAAAATAATATTGATAGTACTTATATGTAGATGTTATTCTAAACAATATAGTATTGTCTTACATAATGTTTCTTATAGAAGACTACCGTATATGAAATAAGGATATGGTTCCTTCTCCTTCTCCTTATTTGCAATCTGTGAACATGTTATATACTTCTAAGTGCAATCATTTATCAGCTTTTTTTAAAAAAATATGAAAATTATCAATACAAAAGGGTTAGAATTTGCCATTTATGTGAGGATCACAGCTAATTAGCTTTAGTTAAGTAAAGCATATCCTTTTTTAAGGACAAATCTCCACTTCCCTCTGAAGAATTGCTTCTTATTTACATTTTTAATATTAATATTTTTTAGCCTTTTAATTGTGAGTTGGTGTCATCTGAGACTGCTTTGTAACAAACAACTCAGATTGCTATTAAGGAATGCTTTTTAAAGGCTGTTTTCCAACAGGCTGAAATAACTGGTAGTAAGTCTAATATTCCTGTAATAGGATGAGCTATTTTTCCCAAGAGATAAATATCCTCCAGAAGTACCATGAGCATCACATTCACAATGGTAATAATGCATTAACCAATTCAACATATAAATCTAAAGATTCTCTCCCTGGATTGCTCCACCTCATTGCTCTAGGAATGCATGACAAATCTAACAACAACAAAAAACTCTTATAAATGTTATCAGTGTACAGATATCTAGTTCTCCCTGCTTTCATTTTATGTTAGCAGCTTTCCTGTTTCAGGTTATTACTCTTATCAGACAAGGTAATCCTTAGTTAAATGTAAATCTCCTTAACATACAGGATGGTCTATGTTGGGTAAAGTTTAGGCACTGACCATTCCCCAACAATTAATTTATGTGGAGTTTTTATAATACTATTCATATGTAAACTCAAGCCATGTGATGGACCCACTCACTACCCTCAAAATATGGTTGGTTCAACCAAAAGTGTCCCATATTGGGCGGGTACCTGTATAAACACTGGAAACAAGCATCCACCAAAGAGCCATGGTGGCGCAGTGCTTAGAATGCAGTATTGCAGGCTAACTCAGCCTACTGGCTGCAGTTCAATCCTAACTGGCTCAAGGTTCACTCACCTACCATCCTTGCAAAGTCAGTAAAATAAGGACCCAGATTGCTGGGGACAATATCCTGACACTCTAAACCACTTAGAGGTGAATTTATAGCACTATGAAGCCATATATAAGTCTGCTTTTGCTATTAAGTATATAAGTATTGCTATTGCTATTCTGATATGTTAGTCACTAGCAACACAGAAACATTTATGTAGAGCACATCAAACCCTATAAAGGGATTTGCTTGCATTAAACCTGAATCCCCGTTGCCTGGCTTATTTTTCTTCTCTGTATTCATGAACCTGCATAAAGTAAACTTTCTAGGACATGATAGTTTCATATCAAAATAAATTTCATGTAAGTTAATTCGCTGGAGGCTAGAAATTTCATGCTGGAAGAGGGCATGTACTGGGGAATCTTTAACAAGATCACTGAAAAGATTACTGGTTCAATAATGGAGATTTTATTGTAATTCCTCTGAGAAAGGGAAAACATCAAGGGACTAAAAAGAAGAAACTATAACCTTGGCCTGAAAGAAAAAGAACCGGGAAGAAAAATAGGAATTAATAGACCAGTATGTTTGACTTCAATCAGTGGTAGGCAAGATTCTAGAAATATTAATAAAGAATAAGATCACAAAACTTCTGGAGAAATAAATTAATTGGAATCATTTCTGAAAGGGTAAATCCTCTCTGATAAACAGTCTTTTATTAAAGAGAGATACCACATACTAGAGATACAGATAACCTACTGAAGATTTAAAATCTATTATATTTGAGGGTAATGTGTGTAAAATATACCAGAATAGAATAGAATAGAATAGAATAGAATAGAATAGAATAGAATAGAATAGAATAGAATAGAATAGAATAGAATAGAATAGAAGAATAGAATTCTTTATTGGCCAAGTGTGATTGGACACACAAGGAATTTGTCTATGATGCATATGCTCTCAGTGAACATAAAAAGACCAGATACATTTATCAAGAATCATAAGGTACAACATTTAATTATAGTCATAGGGTACAAATAAGCAATCAAATCATACTAGGAAATAATCAATATAAATCTTAAGGATACAAGCAACAAAGTTACAGTCATGCAGTCATAAGTGGGAGGAGATGGATGATAGGACTGATGAGAAGATTAATAGTAATAGTAATGCAGACTTAGTGAATAGTTTGACAGTATTGAGGGAATTATTTGTTTAGCAAATAATGTTCAGAGAATGTTGTGTTCAGAGAAAAAAACTGTTCTTGTGTCTAGATGTTCTGGTGTGCAGTGCTCTATAGCATTGTTTTGAGGATAGGAGTTGAAACAGTTTATGTCCAGGATGCGAGGGGTCTGTAAATATTTTCACAACCCTCTTTTTGACTCGTGCAGAATACAGGTCCTCAATGGAAGGCAGATTGGTAGTAATTGTTTTTTCTGCAGTTCTAATTATCCTCTGAAGTCTGTGTTTGTCTTGTTGGGTTGCAGAACCAAACCAGACAGTTATAGAGGTGCAGATGACAGACTCAATAATTCCTCTGTAGAACTGTATCAGCAGTTGGGCAGTTTAAGCTTTCTGAGTTGGCACAGAAAGAACATTCTTTGTTGTACTTTTTTGATGACGTTTTTGATGTTAGGTGTCCATTTTAGGTCTTGAGAAATGATAGAACTTTGAAGGTCTCTACTATTGATACTGTGTTGTCTAGTATTGTAAGAGGTGGTAGTATGGGAGGGTTTCTCCTAAAGTCTACCACCATTTCTACGGTTTTGAGTGTGTTCAGTTCCAGATTGTTCCGGTTGCACCACGAGGCTAGTTGTTCAACCTCCCATCTGTATGCGAATTCATCGTTGTCTCGAATGAGACCAATCATCTGCAACTTCAGTAGTTTAATAGATGGATCATTTGAGATACAGTCATTGGTATATATAGAGAAGTAGAGCGAGCACACATCCTTGGGGGGCGGGGATGCTAACTGTACAGGTATCGATGTGATTCTGCTTAGCTTCACCTGCTGCTTCTTGTCTATTAGGAAGCTTATCATCCACTTACAAGTGTTTTCCAGTACTGCAAGCTGGTTTAGCTTAGTTAGAAGAATGTCTGGAATGATGGTGTTGAATGCTGAACTAAAGTCTACAAAGAGGACCCTTGCATAGGTCTTTGGAGATTGAAGATGTTGTAGGATATAGTGCAGAGCCATATTATCAGCATCATTTGTTGATCTATTTGCTCATAGTATAATACTTTTGTTAAGTATTATATGCTAAAAGTAAAGGTCAAATCATATGATACAGATAGTAGGCTTGGACTAAGTGACTTAGTCACTTTAAGTGAGTCACATCATGATTTTCTTTATTGAATTAAAGAAGCGATACATTTTGCTTTGAAGAAAAAGTACAGAGGTGATATAATTTTCTATAAATGAATATCCATCTTAGCTGTCTCCCCAGAACTTTTTTACTGCAAATTTTGGAGATTGCCAATGATTTGGGCTAAAGGTGGGCAGTCTGGATGACCTTAATCACATGTCAATGATGCTCTAAGATTGGATTAGATATTTTGGGGCTACCATAATGTTTTCTGAAATTGACCAGCCTAGAAGCATTTGGGCCAGCAATGCAAGAAAAGGCTTAACCTTTTTCCATAGAGCTTGTCAATGCTGGCTCCCTCTGCTAAGAAATAAAGATGAGCGTTGCCACCTAGAGTCGGATATGACTGGACAAGGAAAATCTTTACCTTTATGTTAGAAATATGCATACCCATTTGAATTACTTGGAATCTTTGAACTTGAAACTGTAGATAAAAAATTCTAACTGTACCAGGAGTGGGTAAACTGTGGCAATCCAGCTGTTTCATTTGATAGTCAACATAATATCTTGCCATTAGAATTATTAGGAGCTAATAGCCAAATATCTGGAAGTTTGTATTGTCTGCCTCTGCCTATAAAATCATGCATAAAAGTACCATTGAAGCCAATTGTAATTCTGTCTAAGTATGTTCAACATCCCAGTGAAATTTGTCTGTGCAGATTACATCTGGAAAAACAGTTATGAACCTACATAGATAAAAACAGATGTTCTGGAAAAGATATTAATATTCGCAGAAGCCACCAAGTTAGCCATTTAATGGAGAAATGAGATCTCACATGTTGTTTCATACACGGCAGAAGAAATGAGTGGAATAAATGTTTTGTTACTTCCTGTATATGAACAGAGACACCATCTATACTAAAGGAACATACTGTACAGCAAAGTATAGGAAAGTATAATTAATCTGGTAATAAATGTAAAACCTATTCACAGTTAACACATGTTAACTGTGTTAACATGCCCCATTAAAATGGCAGAAATGTTAAACACATGCTGAAAAAAAATTGAATTTGATGAGCCTTATCAAAACATATTTAGTTTGACATTCTATTCATATTTCTGTATGACAGAATCCCATATTAGGATTTTTGGATATGTATGTTTAGTGCAGTTTGCAGAAAAAAACATGACATTTTCATAATCACCATCTCTGTTTTTATAGGAGGAAGATAGGATCAAAAGTATCATTACTGGTCAGGAAACAGATAATAATATAGACAGACTCTAAAGTTTAGAGGGACCTACATACCTACATACAGTAAATAAAACCAAACACTCTGGAAAAATGACTGATGTTTTCATAGGCCACTGAGTTAGCTTAAATCTAAAAATGAAAACTCACATGTTATTCCAGACATGACATAAGAAAGGAATGGAGTAAGTATTTCATTCTTTCTTATGGAAAAGAGCATATATGTTAAATATTGTAATTCTTGTCCTTACTTAACCTGCCATATCTTTAGGTACTCCAAGTAATTCCTGACCTTTCTGGAAAAAGATCTCTTCTCCAAATTCCAATTTGTTTGGAAACTTCAAAGGGTGAACATTTATACAAGGCTTTTCTGACATCACTTGTCGGTGGATCATTCCAGGTTCACACTTTATAGATGTCTGTAAATTGAGGCAGAATATGCCTGGACTTCAAAGTAACTGGCTGCTTCTCTGCTGCTTGGGTATGATGGTCTCTATGGTGTATGTGAGGAAAAGCATGTAGATGGTATAAGACAATGTAAGGCAAATTTTGGCTGGCTTCATTTTGGTCAAACATTTACTGAGAGGGATTATCATTCCTCTCAGTAAATATTTGACCAAAAGCCATTTACTAAGTACAGTATGAATGTACACCTGGTGTAGGAAATAGCCATACAAAAATGTTCCATCAGGCTGTGTAAAATGAGTATTAAATTGCTTTGGAAATGCCATTGGAATCTTCTTTTTTTCAATACATAGGGAAACTATACAACAAATACACAGAGAAGTTCTGTTCAGAGTTCAATTGCAGTTTCATTTATTCACAGAGTCTATACAATAATAGAAAAAAGATCAAGCTTGTAAGCATATTTAGCCGAGCTGAGGATCAGTTGACTAGATTAAAATACCTACCCCCCAATAACCTTCATAAGGTTTTATTCTTTGCAGAAGGAAATGTATACATGATCTCTCATCAAATGTATACAGTGATTATATTTAAAAATTGAAACAAAACAAGTCCTTCACATTCTGTAAGATTGTTGATGAAATGTAGCCCAGCAGCAGAATTTTCTTACATTAAAAAAAAAATCCATCAGATTTTATGAGTGTCGATTAATATATTTTGCTAAGAATTCAAAATACACACATCTGGGTTTGCTTTCACTTTAGTTTTACAGATAGAATAATTTTGAAACTTGTGATCCAATTTCTTCATAAGCAAAATTTGATTGTTATAAATTATTCTCATATTCTTTGTCATTAGGTTGTGTTATAAATTGTGATTTATAGGTTTTAACTAAGGAGAAGGAATTTACAATAAATCTCCTTCTCATACTTAATTTGCCACTTTTCCCAGCCCACCCAAATACTTTAGCTGTCTTTATGTTTAAGTTTTAAGTTTTAAGTTTTATTAAATTTCTATACCGCCCTTCTCCTGAGGGACTCAGGGCGGTGTACAGCCATATTAAAACACATGAATTTATAAAATTTAAAACCAATTAAAATCAGATATATAAAATTTGGCCCTCAATTTTAAACACACATACACCCATTTAAAATTCATATTAGGCCAGTCCGGCTTGCTGAAACAGGAAGGTCTTAAGGGCGCGGCGAAAAGTGCGCAGGTCGGGGCTAAGACGAAGCTCTAGGGGCAGCTCATTCCAAAGGGCTGGTGCCCCCACAGAGAAGGCTCTCCCCCTGGGTGTCGCCAGTCAGATTTGTTTGGCCGATGGCACCCTGAGGAGCCCCTCTCTGTGGGAGCGTATTGGCCGGTGGGAGGTTGTTGCTGGCAGAAGGCGGTCTCGTATATACCCTGGTCCTAAGCCATGGAGTGCTTTAAAGGTGGTGACCTACACCTTGAATCGCACTCAGAAGACCAATGGGAGCCAGTGCAGCTCACGCAGGAAGGGTGTTACATGAGTACGCCGAGTCGCACCCATAACCACCCGCGCGGCCGCATTCTGGACCAGCTGGAGCCTCTGAGTGCTCTTCAAGGGGAGCTCCATGTAGAGAGCGTTGCAGTAGTCCAGACGGGATGTGATGAGGGCATGAGTGACTGTGCGCAGGGCATCCTGGTCCAGAAAGGGACGCAACTGGTGTACCAGGCGAACCCGATAAAAAGCTCCCCTGGCCATGGTCGTCATATGATCTTCTAAAGACAGCCATGCATCCAGGAGAACACCCAAGTTGCGAGCCCTCTCTGTGGGGGCCAAGGTTTCACCCCCAATAGTCAGCGATGGTGCCAGCTGACTATACCGGGTCACTGGAAGCCACAGCCACTCAGTCTTGGAGGGATTGAGTTTGAGCCTGTTTCTCCCCATCCAGATCTGCATGGCCACCAGGCACCGGGACATCATGTCAAGGGCATCATTGGGGTGGTTCGGGGTGGAGATGTACAGCTGAGTATCATCAGCATACTAATGGAATCTCACCCCGAAACCACGGATGATCTCGCCCAGCGGCTTCACATAAATGTTGAACAGAAGGGGCGAGAGGACTGACCCTTGCGGCACCCCGCATACAAGGTACCTCGGGGTCGACCTCTGCCCCCCTGCCAACACAAATTGCACACGGTTGGACAGGAAGGAGGAGAACCACTGCAACACGGTGCTTCCCACTCCCAACCCCTCCAGCCGGCGCAGCATGATACCATGGTCGATGGTATCAAAAGCCGCGGAGAGATCTAATAGGACCAGGACAGAGGAGCAACCCCTGTCCCGAGCCCTCCAGAGATCATCGACCAATGCGACCAATGCCGTTTCAGTGCTGTGCCCTGGCCTGAAGCCCGACTGGAACAGGTCTAGATAATTGGCTTCATTCAGGTACTGGGAAAGGTTGGAGACTGGGCAATAATTCGCTAATACAGCCGGGTCCAGGGAAGGCTTCTTGAAGAGAGGCCTCACCACCACCTCTTTCAAAGGAGGGGGGGAAGTAACCCTCACTCAAAGAAGCGTTAATAATCCCCTGGAGCCAGCCTCGTGTAACCTCCCAGGAGGCCAGCACCAACCAGGAGGGACACGGATCCAATAAACATGTGGTAGCACTAAGCCTCCCCAGAATCCTGTCCACATCCTCAGGAGTCACAGGGTCAAACCCCTCCCAAATAACATTCTCAAGATTTCCCTCCATCAGTCCATCCGGATCTATCCAATCAGAGTCCAGACCTTCCCGAATCTGAGTGACTTTGTCATGCAGGAATTGCACAAAATCCTCAGTCCTGCCCTGCAAGGGGTCTTCCCTCACTCCCAGATGAAGGAGGGAGCAGGTCACCCTAAACAGGGCAGCTGGGCGGTTCTCTGCAGACCCGATAAGAGCAGAAAAACAATTAAATTTTGCTGCTCTTATCGCCACTAGGTAGATCTTAATATGAGACCTCACCAGTGTTCGGTCAGATTCGGAGCGACTGGCCCTCCAATCACTCTCCAGACATCTTTTCCAGTGCTTCATCTCTCTCAGATCCTCGGAGAACCAGGGAGCCAGTTGAGATCGGCACCGGGTCAGAGGCCGCAAAGGCACGACACAATCCAGAGCTCCGGCGGCCACCTTATCCCAGGCGGCCACCAGTTCTTCAGTCATGCCATGAGCCAGAGCCTCAAGGAATGGCCCAAGCTCCGTCAGGAACCTATCCGGGTCTATCAGGTGCCTGGGACGGAACCACCTAGTCGGTTCCATCTCCCTGCGGCAGGGTGTAGTGGTTCAAAAGTCCATGCAAAGGAGGGAGTGATCAGACCATGACAAGGGCTCGATGACTAAATCCCCTCTTTCCAGATCACTCTGCCACTGACCAGAGACAAAAATCAAGTCCAGAGTGTGTCTCCACAAGTGAGTAGGGCCTCGAACTAATTGGGTCAGCTCCAAGGCTGTCATGGAAGCCAAGAACTCCCGAGCCGCCATAGACATTTTGCCAACAGATGGCAGGTTGAAGTCCCCCATAACCATAAGCCTGGGGGTATCAACCGCCACCCTGGCTATCACATCAGGTAGCTCGGGCAGGGCCGCTGGCACGCAGCAGGGAGCCAAGTACGTGATCAGCAGGCCCATCTGCACCCCACGACCCCACTTATCTTATTATTAAGATAAATTTTATTATGTATCTTAATAATAATAAAAATTACAGGGAAATAAATAGAAGTAGTAAGTCTAAGGCTGCTTTGTTTAAAATAACATTTTGTAGGTACTTTTAATAATGCCGATAAAATGAATAACTCTTTATTCGTTATTTCTATGTGATATTCAAATAAAATAATGTGATATCAAGAATCAAAATAATGTAATATAAAAAAAGAATGTATCTAAAACTGAATGCCACAAAAGAATTAGTATAGACCGAACATTGGCAAAACTGCCAGAGAATAAAGCAGCCACATTTAAATGCAAATATCTTAGGCTGCAAAAACATCATTGCCAGAAAAGACACTACAGTAAATACTGTTTGATTCTTTCTTGAGACAAATTATATGATAGGTCACTGATGAATTTTACTTTGTTGTCTAGATGTGTTTATTAATGCAGCATTAGCAAAATGAATGTTTTGTATTTTGATACAAAATACAAAGGATACATTCCTGGCTCCAGTGATGGGCTATTAATGGATTCACTAACTTGGTCCAAACTGACTTAATCTGAGAAAAAGCTGCATGTTGACTACAAAACTGTAAAATAGTTTGCCTTATTAATCATTTAATGCAAATTTGATATTTAAACACTCCTTCATCCCCAGAGCTCTCAGATGCAAATGGGCAAAGTGCAACTTGAAAAAGTCCAGGATCTCTGGCTGCAAATGACAACTTTGTTAGAGAGGAGACATCCAAATTTTTGCAGCCAGTAGAGAAGAACGAAAGGTCACAAATCCAGTGGTATGGCTAAACCATTTTAGAATGTGAAATTAGTACTCCTATGAAGCTACCTGCCTCCATAAGACACCTGATCATGTTCATGGCTTAGCATTGTTCTGTTTCAGAAAGGATGACCATTTCTATAATGGATATGTGTCTTGCAGTCAATCAATGTGGTGTAGGGATTAAAGCACAGTAAGAGACATGAGATTCTAGTCCACCCTCAACTACAGCAGCTCAGTGCGTGACTTTGGAGTTCTTATTATCTTCTGCATCCAGTGGACATCAAACATTGATTTACTGGAGAAAAAAAAATAAATCTAACATTTCAGAACAAATGACCATTGGCTACTCTGAATCTTGTGGGTAATTTTAAAAAGTAGCATATGGAAATAAAACGGGAGAACATTGATTGAGACATTTTAGAACAATTGAGAATATAATGACTTTGACATTTCTCAGTATAAGCTTACTTTCATACTTCATTTATTGCTTAACTGAACTCTTCTTTATTAATTACAAATGCACTTATCAACTATAAATCTGTGTTGCAGGAGATTTGAATCTGCATCTGAAATCACACAGACAACAGTAACTAAACAATAACCAATACCAAAAAATCAGGAGTTGTCTGGAATCACTTTTGCTGACTAACAAATTTTCTGGAAAGGTATGAATTGTTGTGAACATACGGTAATAATCTTCATTTGAAGGGGAATACTTTAGAATATGAATCTACACTTCAAAAATAATGTTTTCTGTACTGTTTATATTACTAGAATAGTATTCTTATCTAGTACATTATATAAAAACTTCATGTTTATATTTGCAATATAACACACATCCTTTTAAGGCACATCCTTTTAATGCACTTCTTTCTAATTAATGTAGCTCAGGGTCCTAAACTTTCTGTCCAATGGGCACATTAAGGGTGTTGAAGGCATGCTATGAGCTTGCTCATAAAATCATTGGGCACAAAACACACAGAAAACAAGTAAGATACTAAGCAGCAATACATTAAAAAAAAAAGATGCCGCATAACACGTTGGCAAGCTCATTTTTGCCCCCAGACACCACATTGTGAACTCAGAAAATAGCTTTTAATTCCCAGGAACATTTTTTTTTTTTAAAAAAAGTAAATTATCTACTTTCATTCGTTGGTATGTACATTTCTCCAGTGTATTCTTCTTGGACATTTTACTTTTAGATGAAAACTGCTGTGTCCTTTAAAAAAAAACACTTCAGTTGTTAATACACAACTTTCAGCAACATATTTTATTGTATAGCTTCTTCTAACAGTCAGATTTTTCTTGGTTTTTCTCAGGTGAGATGATGGTATCACTCCTGATGAAAGTGGCATTTCTAAATCTAGACTTATAGCATAGCAAAAAATTTTTTTTCCAGATGTCTAATTTTCAGTAAGTGGTTTTGGATTGTAAGAAAATCATATAGACAAGAAATGCTACAACTATTGGAGGCGGTGTTGCAAAAAAAGTAAAGGGCTATATATCTTTATGTGGTCTCTTTAATTTCAGTGGTTTTTCTCCTCTGTGTGATGAATAATAGGAAAAATAGCAGTGATGAGTGGAAAGTCTGTGGGAGAGCAGCTTCACTAAAGAAAAATTATGGTAGTATCTCAATGGAAGTGCATGTGACATTCATATGAATATCAAATGAATTCATTATAGTCATTGCTCTTCCTATGAATACTAAATGAATGTATAATGATTGCCCTCTTAAAAAGCTACATTTTAAAAAATAATGCCAGAAATAATGGGAATATTAACCTCATTATATATGAAGAGGTTATATTTAGACGAAGTATTTGCAGAGATATGAGTATCTTGTGATGATTTGGGGCTAGGCCCCTGTTGATATCAATGCACGTCTCTCCCTCTCTCTTTAGAATTTAATTTCATATTCTAGATGCAAATGAATATTTATCAGAGAGCATAGTTATTCACTAGTGAATTCAAATTGCAGCATATTCCCTTAGTATCATTTGTAACAATAATAATATGTACTGGCCATGTAATATTTGCCTTGCCTTGTCTCTTTTCTAGTCTTCATTTAGTTTTTCTTGTTGGCTGGTTTGGTGTCTCCAGTATTTAGAGGGCATTCTTCCATTATTATT
Organism: Pantherophis guttatus; assembly: GCF_059756535.1. Classification (NCBI taxonomy): domain Eukaryota; kingdom Metazoa; phylum Chordata; class Lepidosauria; order Squamata; family Colubridae; genus Pantherophis; species Pantherophis guttatus. The sequence continues at coordinate 62,905,084 of NC_142068.1, forward strand.
CCAGGGCTTTTAAGAAGACCACTACAAATGCCCAAACTTCTTTCAAGTTGATAACAACAGCACACTGAAATCAAGAAGAAAGTTAGAAGTGATTGCATAATGAGAGTGAAGAAGATCTTAAAGTCAGTGGAGGAAACATCACCAAGGTGATGAGCAATACCAGCGTCATTAAATACACAACTGGATTAGTTGAATGGACTCAAGCAGAAGTAAAAGCCCTGGATAGGAAGATCAGAAAAATAATGATTCATGCCCTTTATTCATGCAGTAACATTTAAAGACTCTACTTACCAAAGAGCATAAGTTGCTGTATATCAAACATATAATGTATGTTAAAGAAAATACATTTGAAGAAATGTAGTTGAACAGGTGAAGAAAAAAGAGAGCATTGGAAGAAAAAAAAGGTGAAGAAAAAAGAGAGCATTGGAAGAAAGAGCTGCTGACTCAGTTCTACAGAAGAATTATTGAGTCTGTCATATGCCCCTCCATAACTGTCTGGTTTGGCTCTTCAGCCAAACAAGAAAAAAACAGACTTCAATGGATAATTAGAACTGCAGAAAAAACAATTGCTACCAACCTGCCTTCATTGAGGACCTGTATACTGTGCAAGTCAAAAAAAAGGGCTTTGAAAATATTTATAGACCCCTCGCATCCTGGACATAAATTGTTTCAACTTCTACCCTCAAAAATACGCTATAGGGCACTGCACACCAAAACAACTAGACACAGACAGTTTTTTCCCCGAATGCCATCACTCTGCTTAACAACTAATTCCCACAACACTGTCAAATAATTTACTAAGACTGTTTACTATTTACTAAGACTGTTTACTGTTTACTAATAATTTACTATTATTCTTCTCTTCCTTACTAGTATCTATCTCTTCCCACTTATTACTATAACCATGTTGCTTGTATCTTTCAATTATATTGTTTTTATTTGTTTCCTAGTACGATTTGATAGCTTATTAGTAACCTTGATTATCACTAAGTGTTGTATCTTTTTATTCTTGATGAATGTATTTTATTCTCCTTATGTACACTGAGGGCATATAAACCTAAGACAAATTCCTTTTGTGTCCAATCACACTTGGCCAATAAATAATTCTATTCTATTCTATTCTATTCTATTCTATTCTATTCTATTCTATTCTATTCTATTCTATTCTATCCTATCCTATCCTATCCTATCCTATCCTATCCTATCCTATCCTATCCTATTCTATATCTGAAGGACAGTGAAGAAGTTGATTTAAAGATTGACTGAATACTGAACAGACCAAATTGGCCTGCAGGAAAGATCAAATGGAAAACAGAAAAGAGACATGGCAAGATAAAGTATTACATGTCCAGTATGCTAAAAAAAAAATGAGGAGGCAGAGCAGATAACAGCAAGACCTGGCATGGCTAAGAGCAGGAAAATTGAAGAAACAGACAGGGGGGCTAATTCTGGTGGCACAAGACCAAGTTTAAGAAGAAACACATACAGAGAATGCATCCCAGAACTGGTAGCAAATATTATGTCTGAAAGAAGATGAAGAAACCGTGGACTACGTAGTTAGGTGCTTAAAGAACACAGACTGTCTACAAACAATAGTATGATAAAGTAGCAACAATGGTGCATTGGACTATTTGCAAGAAATATGATTCGTCTGCAAATAGGAACTGGTGGGACCATAAAATAGGTAAAGTAATAAACAATGAAGAAGTTAAAGATCTCTGGAACTTTAAAATTCAAACAGACAGGCATTTGCCATATAACAGCCCTGTCTTAACAATTGTCAATAAGAAAGAAAGGAAAAAAAACTCTGGATAATGGATGAGGCAGTACCTGGAGAAAGCAAAATAGAAGAGAAAGAATTGGAGAAAATCACATAATACAAAGACTTGCACTTAGAAATAAAATGACTGTGACAAAAGAAAGTAAAGATATTACCAATAATAACAGATGTCTTGGGTGAAATCCCAAAACATCTGCAGCACCAATTGAGCATCCCTGGCATTAACCAAATCACCATCTGTCAATTACAAAAGGCAGCTTTATTTAGAGCAGCTTATATCTTACATTACATACCTTTAAGAGGTTCAAACAACATCTGCCTATTCCAGATCCTTGGAAAGCTCTTGATAGGTGAATAAAAATGCCAAGTCCAGTCTAAATATCTGACTGACAAACTGTGACAAACTGTAATAATAGTAATATTTTCAGGTAAGAAACTTTAAAGAGTAACCATCTATAAAGTTTAGCAGGATGGAAAGGTATTAGTTCATCATATTTATATCATCTTTGATAGGCTAATTTTTCAGTTCAGGCTTAAGCAGTTATAAAACAGTATTAATTGAACAGCATAAACCATAAAAGCTAAGAAAAGAGTATGTTAATATCCCATAAAATCCACCAATCAATGGAGGGTTCCATTAATAAAATTCCAACAGGTAATTCTCTCTTTTAGATGGCCAGTAGATCCCATGAAGTAGAGTTAATGCAGAGGAATAGTCCTGCGCACATCTTTGGATTTTGCTCAGCAGCTGAAGAACATATTGTATCTTTTCCCAGATGTTGCCTTAACTCAGATTTTTCCCAGATGTTGCCTTAACTCAGACTGTGATCATTTCTTTCATAGCATATTGCATCAACATAAAATCCATTTTTACTTTACACCTGCATTTTTTTCTTTTGCCAGAAAGCCTTTGGATCACAACAAAAATGTATATTGTTTGTATACCCTGCCGTAGTAAAAGATATTAAGATGTGTTTGCCTACTCAGGAGGCTAGAAATCAGTTGTTGGCATGTTATGAAATTGTTCAAGTGAACCACACATCAAGAAAGAAATTTATATGCTTTTCTCTTTCTGTCTCAGCATCTTTGTGTATATGTGTATGCATTAATCTGTTTTTGTGTTTCTCTCTCTCTCTCTCTCTCTCCCTCTCCCTCTCTCCCTCTCTCCCTCCCTCTATCTTTCTCTCTCTCTCTTCTTCCTTCCCTCCTTCCCTCCTTTCCTCTCTCTCTCTCTCTCTCTCTCTCTCTGTGTGTGTGTGTAAAAGTTATTCAGTCCATCACTGAATAACTTTCATGACTAAATCTAAAGACAGATCATTTTTAAAAGCTGAACAATGTTATAATAATTTTCTTTAAGACTGTCTCTAAATTAGTATTGGAAGATATTTTAGTAGAGAATTTGAGAATTAGAATTTGGAGAGGTGATTCAACTAAAGCTGTCACAAAAAGGGTATTCTTCTCGGCCTTCAACAGAGATTTTAAAGAAATTATTCTATTGTCTTTAAAAAGATAAATAGAATGAGGTTCATACATTAATCCAGCCCTGATGTGATTTTCAAAATAAGATAAGCAAAAAGTCAAATCTCTAAGCAATTTGTCGATAGCTTCAGGATGCACAACTATTCATAATATGATTTGTTAGTTCACATCAGAGTCCTTGTTAGATTTTTGTAATAGCAGCTAAATAAATTACAGTGGATTATATTGAACAATTGCAACAGTAGCAAAAAAGTAAATTACCAGTATGGAATAAGATTGAAGATGGATATTTGGCTATTTTTTAATTCTGTTTATTTCCATTCAAAATCATTGCTACTAATTACATCTTAATGTGAAATACTGCAGTTCAATTTTTAAACATTAAGTCCAATTCAAAGGATAAATCTTGATGAATTTTATTCAGCCAACTTTTAGTGCCTAGAACAAAAGTCCTCTTCCAAACTGTATAGTCACTATTGTAGCACAATATAGCCCAAGCTCACATACTGGGTGCTAAATATTGGGGATAATATTTAGTGAAATCAACAAGAAATAGTTTAATTGTATATACTTCCATATACTTGCTAATGTTGTTATCCATCTTGTTTTTGGTCTCTTTCTCAATTGGCGAAAGACAGCTGAGGACCATATAGGTTGGAAACATGCAAAAAAGACCTTCATTCTCAATGGGTAACCAATGGCTAAAATGATGATGATGACACTGCCATATATGTTTTATAATCTCTCAAAAGTTTTAAAAGTGTTGCTAATAAATAACTTATTCAGACTGACTATTGCTATCATATATGTGTCTTTGTTCAGAATAGTCACAGGTCCAGAAAATTTCCCATTACATATGTTGGAACAAACACAAACATATTATCACAATATTTTGTTTTAAAAAATCCCAGATATTTGTTTTCAGTATTTGTGCAGTAAATCTAATATATCGAGCTATAAATTGGAAAAATAACTGCAGATCCTTTAAGAGCTTGTATTTGAATTACTGCATCTGTCTGTAAAGTTTATTTAGAATCCTACCACAATACTTCTAACTTTTGCCTATCATTTAGAAAGAAGTTGCAGTAATAAGGAATCCATTTCCATTTTTTTTCACGCGTAGGGTGATGTGTATTGTGTTCTGAGTGCACTGAACTTTTTTGTAACTGTGCTCAGCCTGCAGCTGTGCACGTGATATAGTTCCTAATTGAGACACATGAAGCTCATAAGAGGCTTTAGACAAGATCCAGCTAGCCACAAAAGTCATTATCTCATTTTCATTTTATTAACATGATATTTCCAATGGATTAACAAGGTTTTCCCTTTTGTTGCTTGTGCTATGACACTAGCCCTAAAGGGGCTGTTGCTTTTTGTATCTCAAGTGACATTTTTATTCACATTAGATTACAGTAATGCTCAAATTAAAGGAATGCACATTTATTATACATCTTGAATTAAAATTTCCTATTTAAAAGAGGATTTACTTGAGGGAAAGTTTAGGATAGAGCAAAAATTTGTATAAATGTTTATTCAATGATGTGTGAGAATCAACTTTTTGTCCCTTATTACCAAATATCAAAGATATCTTCGCTTAGTACAGAACTTGCGTAAATTAAAGAACAAGTTTTGCATTGTTGCCACTTAAATTATTTCCCTTATCTATTACCTGCATCTGGCCACTTTTACTGATTTCTCACAATGCGACTTTTGCATTTATGTGATGGAGTAGGTTAAAAGATAGTGACTTTTAAAAAGCCACAATGAAATTTTCATTTTTGCATGGGGTTGAACCTTGGTTTCTCTCTAGCTATTTTTGCATACCTTCTCTTGCCTTTTTTTTAAATTTCAGGACAAGGACATAGCCATTTTCATACTGTTTCAAAATATCAAGGTCTATGCCATCTTTTTTTTTCATCAAGAAATTGTCTATTGTTTTCTAAATGCTGATACAAGCCACTTTTATTTTAATATGGATTAATGTTCATAACATAAAGTACACCCCAATCATGATTACAGTATTCGGTTCCCATGATCTCATAATATCTTGTTTGTAGATAATAGTATGTGTTAAAATGTGTGTGTGACTGTGCTTCAGAATTTCTGGGGAGAAACCTGGCATCTGAGTTTCCATTCTGATTTCCAATGAACCTGGTATATTATTTGAATGCAAATATGTTTCTGTTTAAATGCATTATGATGATACCATTGTTGATGTCAAAGTTGTATTTGATATATATGTAAAGGCTTCAATTCTGTAACTATAGTCCATGAAATTATAAGGAATGATTTTTACAAACCCCTCCAGTATCGCTGTATCGCTTGGAAAAATAAAACCAACTCTTTTTGTCTTTCTTAGTCCACAGAGCATTATGTGCTATAGAATATGATATATTATTCTATATAAATTAATTATTACAGGCAATCGCTTGACTAACTTTAACAGATTTCTCAAGCAATGTGGAATCTGGTTGATGGTTAGAATATTTGTTACTTTTCACATTCTGGAGAGTCCATGTTTTAATCTTTGGGTAGAAATGATGCTCTTGGAAAACAGACCTGGTTTATCCAATACAGAATGCTTGACAACAGCAGCCAAAGCTGTATTCAGGTTGAAAGGTATGCTGGTCACATAACAGATTTAATCTCTCTACTAATTTGATGACTAACTTGATCATTTCAAAGGAAATCTTCACTCTGGGAGGAAACTTAAAACACTGTGTTATACATAAAGATCAATCATTGCATAAAATGGATTCTTGTGTCTTCATTTTGCATGTTTCTGTAATATAGCAGGACTCTAATGAAGAAAAATGATGAAATTTGTTGCCAGGCTGTGTTTTTACTGGAATTGGTTTTTGAATTACTCTTAAACCGTAACAAGCTCATTTCATGTTTTCTATACTACTGTAAAATTCTAAGCAACCGTCTGAACACCACAGATTTTAATACTATTTCCCTGAGTCTGTTAATTACACATCATGCAATGGGAAGAATGCTTATGAGTCTATTTTTCTTTTCCAAAGTTTGCTGAGATTGGCTGCCCCTCCTCCGTCTTTTGAACTATTGAGACCAAGCTGTTGGCCAGTTCTTCTTAGTTTTGCATTTATATTCATCCTATAGTTGTAAGTAACCTAAGTATATTTGATATAGTATAATGAGTAAGAAATTTGGAGCTGACCCTCTATGGGAAATAATGCAAAGTCAGAAGTGGTGTTTGCTAAGTTGGCATGTGTTTGGTTTTTACTATGGGATCTCAAAAGACTAACTTCACTTGGCACTCTTCTGTCCCACTGCACTGTTCTATTTTCTTCCCAATGCCTTTGAGTTCAAAACCATCTTCAATTTTTGGTACCATTCAGTGGAAATCAGTGCAACTAATGAAAATCATACCTATTAACTTGTGGCATTGTTAGAAAACGGATAACTATGCATAGAGCCTAATGTTTTTGCAGCTTTCTTTCTACCTCCTTTTATAGCCAATTAAGAGGATGTTTTATTTCCCTCATTAAAAGCGCAGCACCAGTTACCATGTTGAATCGCTAAGAATGAGCTTGCACATCCTGCCTGTAACCTTTCCTTAAAGCCCGAGAGCCTTTGTCATTTTTACAATGAAGCTCGCCGGTTTTACTGATCAATATTTTTAAAAAATGATCTGGCCTGAGAAGCATGCACACAATATATGCTCATTAATTCCAAGATGTTATGTGCTGCCCATTTCTCGTGAAGGTGAATTTACCTACGTTACATTATAAACTCTTCTGAGAAAAATGGCCAATCTTTTTCATTTACTTTTTCTCTTTTGCATAACCAAATTCTGCCTTTTTGAATTTCTCCAGATAGTGGCAGTAAGTAAACCAAAAGCAATAAAATGGCTGCAAGTCAAGTTGTTTTTGTTAAAAAAATGATTTCAGACAATATTTTCTGTTGCAACAGAAATAAGAATTGGAATAATTCAAACTGCTAACAGAAATAATTTTTTTAATCTAAATATTGAATCATGACTCTTTCACCTTAAAACCTCTTATTTTAGCTAAAAATTTAGTAATGGCAGATATATTGCATTTCATGGTTTGTTTCAGATTAATATGGAAAAGAACTAGAATGTAAATCTACATAAGAAATTTCAGTCAATAGTTGTCAGAGTTGTTTGACAAAAAGTATAGTGAGTAACAATATATTGTTCACAGATACAAGAAGCCAACTTGGGAAAAAGTAGCAATATAAATAAAAAAAATCTATAATAAATAAATATGGTACAAAAGAAAAATCTGAAATATTTAAATAAACATGAACACAGCAGAACCTCAAGACCAAACTATATGTTATGTCTATGTCACATCCATTGATATAGCCAAGATACCCTTTTTCCAGCTTTAAAAATCATTTTGAAAAAATATGAGAGTAGTAGACAGGTAGCTTTGAAACATATTCCACTCCTATTGATCTCCTGGACTCATTTTATTCCAGGGGAATAGATATTGATATTATTCATCCAGAAATAGTCATATCATGGAGCGAGATATAATACAACTACTACAGACAGTAATTTTTTATCATCAAGGAAGTGGGAGATACATCCCATGCATTTTTCCCCTCTGGAAACTCCATGAAATAAATTCCACAGGAACATAGTACAACAACATCTGCAAGATCTGAAGATGGATACAATTATTAAACCAATGGTGAAATCCCCCCGGTTCTATCCAGCTAGCCGAAGGTTCTGCGCATGTGCAAAAGAGGTGTGCGTGCGCATAGCGCGTGCGTGCTTCCGCACACTCCCGTTCCTGAACTGGTAGAGAAAGTAAGTGGATTTCGCTACTGTGTTAAACCCAATTGCTTTTAATACATCTTTTGTGTTCAACAGTTGTAGGCTGGGGAAAAAAGGGACTGATATTGCATGTCGTACTGTGTTGTACCTCTTCCTCCTTCTTCTAGTTCAGTGACTAGGAAAGCATCCTTGATTCTGTTATCTCATTCCAGACTTTAAAAATGATCCAGCCCCCTTGGCCTCAATAATATTTGTATCTCCGTCAAGATCATCTTCTTTACTCTCTACACAAGGCTGAATTTTTTAATGCATTGGTTTTACTGGAAACTTGGAAGTACTGTAAATTGGAAGAATTCCAGAATAAATCTAGAGTGAGTAAGTATAGTCGACTTTTTGAGACCAGCTCTGTCATATTAATAGGGGAACTTATTTACTCACAGTAATGTTGGTGTGATGGGCGGAAGTTGTTCCTGACTATGATTTGTAACACCATTGGATGATCTCGGGGTTCAATTCAGTACCTTGAATTCCGAGGGAGCCATAGGTAATGTGGTAGTGATCTGATAATATAAAGCACTAAATGAGTCAAATATTATTTGGAGGAAATATTTCAGACCTCATTTGACCATAGCACCTCTCTTATTTTCCTTTATAGTTGAAAAAATGCTACTGCTTTAAGGAAATCACTCAGCAATTCTTAAAACTATAGGAGGACCCTTTCAGGCTTGGACAATAAATAAATAAATAAATAAAGGAAGAGGCTAATTGATGCTATTAACAAAGAGCAGTGAAGTTCTCTTTCTGTACAAAGTCTGAAATTCTTATTCTGAGCCATTTCAAAGAATGCATGGTCACGTTGATCACATACTGTACTTAACCGAAAGGAAAACTTAATTTTATCTCAAATAAGATAAAAGGTGGTAAGAGTTCTGATCCACAATGAAGAATATTATACCATCCAAGTCATTACTATCAGATTTCAGCCTAAAGATGCTCATGGTCCTTGGACTGTGGCTTTCTCTCTTTTCTTGCTGAGCAGCTGGACATACCTCCAAACAAAGGAAGGTAGGGCATCTATCTTTCCTTATTATTTTCAAATGATGCCCATGGAGCCTATGTGGGACCCAGATGTATTCTTCTGATTGAAATTAACGCTAGAAGCAGAGTTTTGGTTGCTGCATGCTAGTTAGATGGGGCAGAGAGACTGACAGATGCCAAGGGAAACATCTATAAACACTCTGGTCTGATGGGCACTATGTTGCCCGCGTCTGGATTATCAGTACAAAGGTGGTATTATCATTTCACAGGATCAGACTGACAGACAATTTTTATGAATCTCCAGCCAGCTGAGAGCAACTTTTGTTTGGCATCAAATGGATTCCCTTGCAAGGGATTACTCAGGATAGCTGGATCCATCAACACAGCCTTCAGTGCTCTCAGTAAATCTACATTTCCCTTAACGCAATTTTCATAAAATTCATAGCGAGTGAACCAGCAGTTAGGGAAGGAGAAACAAGAATTATTCATGGCTTAAATCACTTATCACAAAATGACACATTTTCCTGCAAACTTACCTGGGTATTCTTTTTTTTTAAATGGTGAATAAATGTATTTGTTTATAACCTAAGCAACAAGTGACTTTCATAAAGTCTGTTGGGGTTCACTTCCTCCCAAGAAGTGGAGTTAAATTCAGAATATCTGATTTGCTGCTTTCAGAGTATGTTTTGCTCAGTCTGAATCAAGAAAGATGAAACTGTTCACCTGGGAGGCAGTTCTCTGAAATTCACCGCAATCAAAAAGGATTGAACAAGATTTGATAAGCTTTGAGTATGCATCTGATTGAAAGACTCATTTTAAAACTTGAAATGGGAAAGTTTGCTTATTACAATCCATAATGCTGATTCAATTTTGTGGTATAGCCAACTGCAAGAGAAATTTGAAAAATGATTAGAGGAAAATGTAGAAAGCAGCTTTTGAATTCAGATCCTATTAAAGGAAGCATTCAGAAGTTCAATACAGACCCAAAGTTCAGCATATATCCCAATGTTTTAAATGTTAATCCTAATTAATAAAATTTATTTGGAAATAATTCCATAAATTACAAGGTAATCTAAATTTTGGGGATTTTTTTCACAATATGATACTATGGTAAGTTTTTATACTTCCCAGTTCTGGTTTCTGAATATAAACTGAAGTAAAGGCTCCATTTCCAATAACATTCCTATACATACAAAGTAGTTATTTTTCTTTTTCCTTATAAAATTAAATCCATATATTTGTCAATTTTGGAGAAGTCCCAGTGTGGTATAGAGATTAAAGAACTGAATTAAGACTAGGGTAATGCAGGTTCAAATCCACCACTTAGCTCCTTAAGTGATTTTGGGCTAGTCATATCTCAGATAAACCAATTACATGGTAGTTCTCATGAGCAAAATAGAAAAAATCTAAAACTAAAAGGGTGAAAGAGACTGCGGGGTGAAGCATTTTAGGCTCCTAGACTGAAGACCAGTTCTAGACTGCATAAACAAAGGGATAGAAACAAGATCACGTGAAGTGTTAATGCCACTTTATAATGCCTTGGTAAGGCCAGACTTGAAATACTGCATCAAGTTTTGGTTGCCGTGATGTAAAAAAGATGTTGAGATTCTAGAAAGAGTGCAGAGAATTTGGTAATGTGAAGTGAAAGAGCTGCAAAACAAAGATTCTTTGTTAATTATCTATTATGTTTATTTGTCAGTAACCTACTCAGCCCAGTAGACAGCAGCAAAGGTTCAAATTCATTGCCTCAACTGGTTAATAATTGGGAATGAAGAATGACATGTAGGCTAATTATTAGAAGTCATTTTGCTTATAGAAAGTGCTAAATAACTATTCTAATTCTATTCTAGTCTACTATTGGTGGTATTGATCTTTTTTACTATAACCTATTAGAAGATTGGGAGACAGATATACAGATGGATGGATGGATGGTTAGATAGATATTTTTTCATCATATCTATCAGGACATATTTCTCTCTAAATATGTACAACTATTTTTGATTGCCATTTTAGTGTTCTTCCTGTCCCAACTTCTGTCTGTTATATTCAATAGAATTTTATCCAACCATAAATATAAAACCTAGTGATCATTTATCCTTATTTGAGTTTTAGTTCCTTTAATTATGCTATGCTTACAATATGTGGTTGATTTCAAATATTGTTTTTGTATTTCCTCTATAATCTGGTGGGCCCACAAGTGAAGCATTACTAGGAAGTAGGTGAATTAATTTAACAAGTTGACAAAAACAGTGAAGTATTTTTCTTTTAATTTACTTATAAAGAATGCATTTACTTATAAAGTTATCTATCTATAGATAACTATAGTATTATTTTCATCTTCTCAGTAATCAGAGCAAAAGTAAAGAAAGCCTAACATACAAGAGCAATTCAGTGTTCTGCATTCTTCAGCGCTTTAAATTTAAAGCATTTTAAAGATTAAATTATTCTTTGCTTTGGCCTTATACTAGTCTATAAAAACAGAACAAAAAAGTTAATTTTAAGCCTGAGAAATGAAAGTCTTTAATTATTTATAACATTAAAATGTACAAATGTTTGATCAATGCACTTGAAAAAAATCCACGATAACTTCTGAAGGTTTTCACAATATTCTAAAGTTCATGTCACAGAGATAGGGGAGTAAAAGGATGATTATTAGATGGAGAATTACATTTTAATAATTTCCAGATGCTAATAATGAGGCTGACAAAAGCAAGGAAATTCAAAGCTTAGTTGGTTCTGAAGCCCTATTCTTCTGAGGCGCAGAATAAGAAATCCTGCACAACAGATCATAAAGTCCTCAGATACATTTCTTCTTATCCCAACTTCACCCAAAAAGGAAGAAAGAAAAAAGAAGCAATAATATATATTAGAAGTACTTAGCTTGTATTGATACAGAGTTTCCTACAAGAATAAAAATAATATCTCCTTGGTTTGCATTTTAATGTATTCATGCTAAATTCCACTATGCAAACCAATATGCAGGCTTAAAAATAGTCAATATTCTTCTGAATGGTGCATCAGATGTACCTGTTTAACAAATTGTAGAAAAACACATACATTAAAATAATTTGGCTATACAAACATGTAAGAGGGGCTGTAGGTGAAAATGCAGGTAAAAAAAATGATGCATGCTTCAGCATCCTGATTTGTAGGTGTCCCATTATCCTTTTTTCCCTTTCATGTAGACCAATCTTTTCAGAAAGGGTTCAGAAAATCTTGCCGTTCTTGGTAGCTTGCTTTATTGTTCTAAGGAAGCTTATATTTTCATAAGTGGGAAAACAAGTTTAAAATTCTAGGAACTATATATGTAAGGCATGAAGGAACAGGACCACATATCAAGTTCCAGTTAATAAGATTTATTGGTCAAGTCTATACACAAGAATCTAATCAACTAATGGCCAACTACATTGCGCTAGATAAAAGTTAACGGAACTCAAGGGGGAACTAGACATATAATATTTGTGACAATATAATGACTCCAGGCTGATTCCTCTCTTGACTCCATCTCCATAGTCTGCCCATTCTTTTCCTACAATATATTGACAACAGGAATAGAAAATGACAAACAACCCTCAAAACCTAGGAAGAGGTGGAGGAGCTACAAAAAAAAAAAAAAAAAATTCACCCATTTCAAATCTACAGCAACTTTCATGAAAAATGAAAGTATGATGCTTAGGTTTAGATAGTTTCTACATTTAAAGAGAATAAAGATATAGAGGCGCTTTTTGTGTGTGTGACTGACATGCAGTAATCAGGAAACTAGTCTCAAGAACAAAATAATATTTGTTGAATGTTACCGTTTTGGACAATCTATGAGAAAGTGAAATGCTTGAACACTTTAATTATATAAATATGACTCTAAATTAATATGTCAAACCAACCTTTTAAAAAGGGAATTCAGTCTGCAGTCTCGGACTTTAGAATTAATACAGTGAAAACTATCTACTGTATGTAGCAGAAGTTATGGTAGATACTGCCATGATTGGATTCATATTAGTTTGAAAAGAGAGCTATATTCTTGTATTCTCTTCACATTAGAATACCAATAATTATCATGTGGTATACTTAGCAGACAGAAGATTCTATGTGGATGTTTCTTAAATGAGATATATATCGCTATCTGAGTACACTTGTCTCTGAGAAAAAAATTAAAGAAGTTTTTATGAATTTGAATTTGCAAATAAATTCTTTCTTAATTATTTTTGCATTTCCACATTGCATACACACCCACACACCCACAGACGCACCCACACTCACAGAGACAGAGAGACAGAGATCCGTCTCCAAAAGCTCAGTGTAATATTTTGACAAATTTGCTTAAGGTTAACTTTAAGTGGTGACATCTGTAATCCAAGCTAGAGCTAATGGAGGCACATTCATTCAACCGCACATTACCATCTCTGAATGTATATATCAACCTGTGTTAGGTCTTATATATAGCTCTCAAAACTATAAAGGGCTATCCATAAAAGTTTTGAAGGCTATCCAATCATATTTACCCATTAGTGAAACTGACAATATTAATAAATCAGATTATCCTGCAATCTGACATACATTTCTATAGGTTTATCATAGAGAACTGGATCTGAAGCAAATAAGCAGTGATGATGGTGGTACAGAGAAGAGGTTAGCAGTGAAACCTGCTATTTGATATACTTCCCTGTGATTATGAATATAATATGTGATTCTATTTCCCAATGTGAACAAAAATAAAGTTGTTCACATTGGGAAATAGAATCACATATACAACAATACCTGATATATGGAGACATTTCATCCTGTAAAACAAATTTTTGCTGGGAGTATAAGCAATGGAATCAGACCCAGTAAATGTGGGAAGTAACTAAATTGGGAAAGCTGAAAACACTTCAGCAGTCAGATCTTTCTTAATAAAAAGAGCCTGTAGTACAGTGGACTAAAGCACTGTTATTAACATCTGCTGCTTGCAATTACTGTAAGTTCAAATCTCACCAGGCTCAAGGTTGACTCAGCCTTCCATCCTTTCAAAGGTAGGTGAAATGAGGACCCAGATTGTGGGGGCAATAAACTGACTTTGTATAAATATACAAAAGTATGAAGTATGAAGTATGAAGTAAGTATTGCTTAACACATTGTAAGACACCCTGAGTCTCTGGAGAAGAGCGGCATATAAATTAAAGCAACAAAAAAAAAATAGCAATAGCAATAGCACTTAGACTTATATACCACTTCACAGTGCTTTACAGCCCTCTCTAAGTGGTTTACAGAGTCAGCATATAGCCCCCAACAATCTGGGTCTTCATTTTACTGACCTCAGAAGGTGGGAACGCTGAGTCAACCTTGAGCCGGTGAGACTCGAACTGCCAAATTGCTGGCAGCCAGCAGACCTAGCCTGCAGTACTGCATTCTAACCACTGTGCCTCCATGGCTCTAATGGATTGGCTTCTTGCAAGGATACAATTTCCAAGATAAGCTTATATATGTAACTATAAGCAATATAACTAGCTGCAGAAATAAGTGGGCCCACAATTCTACTAAAAATGTTATTTGAAAATATATATATATATAGACCCAGCTTTAAAGTTTGGGGCATGTAGTTCCCAATTATGCCCGGAATAAGGCCTTAGATGTTAAGTCTTGTTGTAGGAACATGATGGTGATGGTGATGAAAGGAAGCAACATCAAAAGTGTCAGCAAGAGGAGAAGGCAATGGCACTTCGGTGCAGAAACTACATGCATATTTCAATTGGCTGTGTGACTGTGCTACTAATTTGGAAGGAGGAAAAAGTGCACAGAACAGCTTTCCATAAAGCATGCAAAGTGCGTGTAGCTGGAGAACTTTTGTCTGGCAGAGAGGTCAGCTGTACTGAAGAAACTACTATCAAGCATGTCTAGATTATGAATTAAAATGTGAAGACAAAGGTGATCTATGAGGCTTGGAAACTATTTTCTTTCCCAAATACCTAAGTCAGAAATACAGAGACTTAGATGCTGCAGTTAAGAAGAAGGTGCTGTTGCATTTTTAATCTGGCACATATAATATTTTTAAATCGAACTGTTAATCTGTTGCAGTAGTAAGGAAAAAAGTTAAAACAATTCTACTACTAAAATTTACTAGATTAATAAGACGGAGTATTATGTATAAAATGGCATTAAATATTTACAAATTCTTTTAATAAAATAGTAGATTAATAAAAATACTTATTAAATATAAAAATTTAATTGGGTGCAGTTCGTTGACTTTTAATGTGACAGAAGGCATGAGACCCGTAGAAGCGCAAATGTAGCTATTGGGTAAGAAAACTGGAGCCAAAAGAAATTCTTTAATATGCTGTGATAAGTTCCTTACCCTAATCATATATTGGAATCTGTTTACTTAAGTAAAAGAATGCTGCAACAGCATGTCGTTAAAATATTTAAAGTAAGTCAGGATTTGAGCTCTTATATTTTAAATAGGATAAATAAATGTAAGCTGTTGTGAATAACACAGTCAAATACATACATACAACAATAGCATGATTAAAAGAGATTTTTAAACATCCTTCTGAATTTGAAGGAGGTATAGTTCTAGCTAAGAAAAAGAAATATCAGTGCCTATTTTCTAAAATGGAGCACCCTCCAAATTCCTTTGGATG
Organism: Pantherophis guttatus; assembly: GCF_059756535.1. NCBI lineage: Eukaryota > Metazoa > Chordata > Lepidosauria > Squamata > Colubridae > Pantherophis > Pantherophis guttatus. The sequence goes on from NC_142068.1 coordinate 62,920,763, forward strand.
GGGTAAGGTTGAAAAGTCAGATCTGGAAGGAATTAAATGATAGAGAATCACTGGTTGTTCTCAGAAAAGAATGATCTTGCGAATGAAACAGATCACATTTCAATTATGACTAGCCTGAATAAGAGCCATTCACAGGAAAGTGTTCATCCAATAGAAAACAATACGTGTCATAACTAGGAGTCACATAAACTGGTTATCTAAACTTTGTCCATGGCAAAGGTGCAGGAAAAACTCAGTTAAAGACTTTCTGCCTTTTCACTTCAGGGTGTGCTGTGTTACATGAACACAGATTTTAATTGGAACAGAGATATAATTGTCTTCAATGAGTGAATTGTTAAAATTTGATCTCTCCCAAATTTGTACCAGCCCATTGTTTTTTCTTTCTCCAAGTTCTTTCAGGAGACAATTTGGAGGAATCAAATGCAAATTTTCTTAGGAGCAAAATTCTTGGATTATTAGATCCTTCTGATTAAAAAAGCATAGTTATTTAGATACGCAGTAGAGTTGAGAGGTCACAATGCCTATCATGGATATTGTTGTTCTATATTGGAGTTCATACTTTCCCAACATAAATAGAAAAATTATGCCAGTTATTTGATATACAGCAAGTTCAATAAATGTAAATTTTGTTCATTTCTCAATCAAATCTTTACTTTGCGGGTTGTAAATCATTGATCTGGCATAAAATAATATTACAGTTTCAAAAATGTGTATATTGTCTTCTCACATTTTATCCAAACAATTTATCAACATATTTAGCAAACTAATCTCTCTGTAGTTTTACATTCATTCTTCCTCTACAGTCCGCCCACACAAAAAAGGCTAATAAACAAACAAACAAACAAAAACCATGGCACATTATACTATTGTGAACTTTAAAAATTGATTTGGTTGAAATGGCAATGTAAACTGTTTTAGATAAAGAGAAGAGTTTGCTTAGTTCTGATTCCATTGGGGAATTGTTTCTGGTTTGAAAGCTTGAACTGGGGAGTTAAAAAAGAAACTTAGACTTTAGTTTGAAGATTGAATAATGGTGTCAAACATGGTTTGTAATAACTAATTATAATACAAAAAGTTAAAGTTGTAAATGAAAATGGTATGTCACTATACTGGAAAGAGTCAGAAGTCTTTTCTTTTCCTTTTTAAAAAATTATCCTTCATGCCTTCTCCCTTCCCACATTTTAATTTTAATTTTATTATATTTCATATTGCAATAAATGTTACTAAATTTTTTTTTTAAAAGAAGCTGTAATTATTCTATTAAGTAGTTTGGCATGTTTTTTTTTTTTTTTGCTAATTGTAAACTCCCATAGCAACTGAAATACTTTCATCTCTTAGCTGCTTGTTTCTCTCAGAACATCTGCATAAGTTCTGAAACTCAGGCTCTGTTGAACTGAATAAAATGTTCTAGCTAAGCTAGAGTTATTTTCATTTGACTTTTTTTTTCCTGTGTGCAATTGGTTTCCTTCCTGCTTTCCTGCCTCATTCTAGCACAAGCTTATTTTTCAATTCAGTATTTGGCTATCTCGGTTCAAACAGGGAATATATGAACTAAAATTGTCCCTTCGTCTGAGACTACATAGTTGTTAAACTGTTTCCTCTGAATCTTTAAAACATGGGATTTCTTTGGGCTAAATAAATCTCCAGTATCCCTTCATTTGTTTGTTAGTTTACTTTTGAGAGTTAAGCTGAAGGCAAGATTGCTTGGCAACAGGGTTTAGAAATTCCCCATCCAGATATACAATCTAAAGTTTTCATATGAAGGCTGCTGTGATAGCAACCTACAAAAAAATCAAAATGGCATCTATGTATAAAGAATTGCAGATTCTCTATATTTGAATGCTTACACACACATACACACATTACAAACATCAAATAAAAACTTAGAATAATACTGTCTATCCTTTTTTAGAGAATTCAGTGCTACGGCTATTTCTTTAGCCTGAATGAAGATAGATGATTCATAGATAGACAGATGGATAGATAGATAGATAGATAGATAGATAGATAGATAGATAGATAGATAGATAGATAGATTCATACATACATACATACATACATACATACATACATACATACATACGTGCATACATACGTGCATACATACATACAGAAACATTTTCACAAATTATGTTTAAAACCTGCATTTAAACTAAGAATATTAAAATACTATTATTTGGGTTTCCTCATCTTTACCAATTACCATAAAATGATTTACAGTAATAGAGGTATACACACATTAGTATGTATATGTGTGATTGTTGTGTGCACAGCTATTAACTACCCCAATACTGCTTATTTATTGACAATTATTATAACATTTAAACACTTGATGTGAAACCATATATATTTGTTTGTTCATTTGATTTCTAAGCAGCCCCACTCCCTTGAGATCATAAAGTAGAAATACAGAAAAAATAAAAATATAACAATGTAATAATAAAGGTCTCGTGAACTTTTTAAAAAGATAATTTAAATATAAATTAGTTCCATTTAATAAAATATAATATTTGCCAAGTTCTGTTTCTTCTGCAAAAGATAAAGATTCTATTTGTCTTTTTCCTTTTTCTCCTGATGTCGAGTAAGGAAAATGATATCAATGTGTTTTGACTCTTCTCAAAATTTTATCTTTCTGTTCTGTCCCAATATATCACTAAGTCAGAAGATAATTCAAACATAGGCAGTGCATGCTCAGGAACATCTTCTATCTGCAGTGAAGAACTTAGAATAACATAACACAATGCAGCCATTTTACTTTTAGAAACAAGGGAGAGTGATCTGCATTAATGTGCAAAGCAGCTCTGAAGAAAGCGTACATTGCATATCAGAAATGAGTATACATACTAGCTCTCTTTGCACAACCGAAATCACTGGTTTATTCTTGTCTAACATTTTCCTCAATGAAATCGAAGGTCAATTGATTCCATAACAAATTTAAGAAAAATCAAAGTTTTTTCTTTGGAACACCTGTCTTCAAACAACATGAATAAACACAGCAATGGCAAACATAGTTATCTGAAGTCAGTTTTTGTCATAGAACAGCCTCTTCCAAAGAGATGTCTTCAGATTTATTGGATTGCAACCTCCATCATTATAATTTCCATTACAGATACAGAAAATGATAGTCAATCTAGTGTAGAAACTTACCACAGAAAGTCGTATAAACTCACAACTTATCATTCATTCATTCATTCATTCATTCATTCATTCATTCATTTTTCATTGTCCCTCACTTCTGTGTTGAAAAAAAACCATTCAAATTATTTCACAAAAACGTGCTTTCAGAATCAAGTTTTACATCACAGCCTCAGCCTGGAATAGCCTTCACTCTGAGAGTCAACTTCCTTTGTCTTCTGGAAGGCGGTTAATATATCTCTAAGCCTTAGGGCCAATATTTTACACGAGCACAATGTACATGTGTCTTTATGGAATTATTACAAAATAACTCAGGTTCTTTGTTTCTGTATTGTATTATTTTGGATTTTTATATTAGTTTTGTACGTACAGTCCTGTTCACCTCTCAGGGTTGTGTGTTTACAATGGGTGACTATGTAAATTTTCTGAAATAAGTCAGTATTACAATAAACTTTTATAGATACTGTGTAGATTTAGCATCATTATTTTTTCCACATCGGATAGCTTTAAAGCCCAGAGTTTAGAATCAAATGATGGTTTAAATCAACTGGCATGATTCAGAGACAGCCAATGATTTGGAGAGTTTGTATATAAATAGGCTTTTTGCGTTTTTTTCTGAATATTTCAAAATGCATTCTAATCCTGGGATGAAACATCCTGGCAAATACAATGCCATCTTTCACATTTTCCAAAACCGTAAACACTACCTAGGAATATGACAGACTGCCTTTTTTCCAATGCTGGTGTAAATTATATAGAGTAAAAGTAGCTTTGCTTCTTTATAGTACAAGCATGCAAGGTAACTGATGCGAATTTGTGGTTTCTACTCTCAGCTTTGAAATATTGCAGACTCACAAAAGCTACTGTGGAGTTCAGAAGAAACACAGGGGTATGTTTAGTTATTTGTTTTTGTGGTAAAATAAAATATTTATTATACACAGGCACCTACTGTGAACAGAGGGTAAGGCCACCATGTTTTATCTCTAGGGTGTCGTGTTTGACTTCCATTAGGGATGTATCTCAGACCTGTGGGTTTTCATAAATTCAGAAAGTCCACTTTGAACACTGATTTCAAAGCCTACAGGGGGTGTGAAGGATGTAAGAAGGCAAGAACCTGTTGCTTCCCACACATACCTTATGTTTCTTAAGTCAAAACAACTTACTGGAGAAAAAGGATTTTTTTCTCCCTTGCAATTTGACAGTTTTCTTTTTAAAGGATGCTCCCCTATTATTTCTTTAAAAAAAAGGGGGGGGGGAAACAACTTTAAACAGAAAGTTCAAACTGAAAATAATTAACATTGCTTCTGGGAAAAACAAAGCATTGGATCATTTTCAGGCTGTAAACTTTAATCCTTTCTCAAGAAATTCTGATGGAGAAGATATGTATGATCTAAATGATTAAATTGTCATCCTTATACCACCCCTTATTTGTGAGCATGCAACACAATGCAGTCTAGTAAGTGAAAAGTATTCTAACATTTTGCATGATGTGGAAATAATAGCTTGAACATGCAATTTTTTTAAAAAAGATCACTTTATTTCTTCCATTCTGTATTCAAAGATTGTAATAATTTTGTGAATACCATATTCGTACAGCAGTTATAATTTCTACAGTGGTTCAACTGTAGAACTTACAACTCAGTGTAATTCCATTATTTCCAAAACCACAACTATGTATAAAAGAACTGTTTTCAAAAGAATGTCAAGATCGGTGCCACCGATTTTGACATTCCACTTAAAAGATGATGAGACAGTGATGGATTAAGCATCTGGCATTCCAACACATTGAACAGTTGAGAAAGGACTAGGATTCTTTGATTGTTCTGATTAAAAGCTTTCAAGTTTATCTGTTTATTCATACAAACTAACATCTATTACTTTCAGAACCCTTACTGATTCTCATTTAATATTATGCAATTTTAAGAGTATATTTCTGGAAGTCATAATGTTCTTGAAATAAATGCTTAAACCCAGACAGAGTTGAGGGGAGAGCTCCATGATTTTCAGGGGAAATTAGCTTTGCAAGTACAATAGCCTATTAATTTGATCTACCTAACTATCCAAAAAAGCCATCATATATGATTTCCCTGCCTGGAATTGCTATGTGGTATCTCTTTCTGCTTCTCTGCACTGCTCTGTTTGCATAAATTGGAAAATCCATGCCAAGCTGCTGTGAAAACAGGCAACTTCATAATTGAAGTCTGTGGTGGAACTCCTATTGCAATGAAGCATGATATGACCATGCATTGTCTTTAAACTGTAGAATTAATTGATGTGCCTCATGCAAAAGTCTTATCACTGGCTTCAAGCTAACCAATTTTGTCAAATCTGATTGGCAAGGAGTCTCCGGTTGCGGACAGGGGTCCTTTCTGATGAAATTATAGAGTAATTCAACATGGGTTATCTCCTGTAGAGATATTTGTAGATGACATTGATCTGATGTTCACAAGCCAAATATGCATTTTCTTTTGATAATAAAGGAAATATTGAAAAATGGGGAGGTAAAGGATTTAACAATAATGTTTAAAATGGCTGAGGGCTTCTATATTAAAGTTGTCCCTAAGTTAGAGAACGAGTTAAGGCAGAGCTTTCCAAATTTCCTCAGTTCACAGTGCCTCTAGTGGTTCCCAAGCTGTGTGCCATGTACAGTTCTGTTTATTAGGTAGTAAAATATCCTGCAGCACTCCTATGAATTTGGTGCATTGCCCAGGGTTATGTTGACTTGTTATTCAATTTAAATGTGAATTATATCAAATCTTGATGCTGGCCCAGCCTATTACCCCAAGGCCAGTGCAGTTCTCAGTGCACCTAGCAAGATAATGCTATGCATACAAACATAAGTGATAGACCCTTCCTGCAGGAGCGATGCTCTCATCCTTCCCCATTCCACCCTCTGGCAATTCAACAGAGACAGAAAAACACTGCTCATTTCATGGCCAGCTAACCAAAGCATCCTTTTGCTCAAATCAGCAAAATGAAGGAGTGCCTTCATTTGGAATGGGGATCCAATACTTACAACCTGGCAAACTACTCTAAGCCAATGTTTCTCAATCTATGCAAATTTAAGATATTGGGACTAGACGTTGGCTGGAGAATTCTGGAGAATTCCATATATCTTAAAATTGCAGAAGTTGAAAAACACTTTTCTAAACCACGTCAAAAGAAAGAATTTTAGAAATTATAAAAGTTCTCCATTCCTGATTTATTTGCAAGCTATAGTTTAGCAGAATTATCCTCCCTAAATTGAATGCTTTATTTCCTGTAAATGCACATATGACTGCAATCCTAGTTTTAGAATTTGTTTTGCAGGGATGAGATTGGGGAACTAGATCTTGTTTACCAATTGCTTTTTAATTTATTTATTTTAAAATGGCTAACCAACAAAGGTGGCTATTGATTCCAGCATTATGAAAATGTCCATTTGTGCAATAAGTTGGAACAAAGGCTTGTGGAAACCTCTCCATCTCAGGTACGTTCCTGTACCGCACCTTCCCAAGTGCAAGCATTTTGTAAGCTTTATTTCATGCCTGATCCGTTTCATAAGAGATGGGTCAGACTTGCTTAAATTTGTAAATTGGCTTAAAAAATGTTGTCCTTCAGGTTCAGGACACAGAAGCTCACAATCACTAGCGTTTGGTTGAAAATCAGAAAGTACTAATCCTCAATGAGACGACCATGCTCTTTAGGGAATTTATTCATGTTTATTTGCCTCTGACTTCAAGGCAGGGCCAATGACACTAGTTTGAAGATGCTTAATGAATATTGAAATTCTGATATTTAAAATGGATGGGTCCCATTGATTTCCCATTATGTGTCTCACATAATTAACACTTTGTACAGTAATCTCAGATCATTTGTGTGGGGAAACATTAGTAACACACAAACAATGTAGATATTTCACTTATATGTACCAAGAGTGAATTACACAGAATCGGTCTGGCACTCATTTCAGCAGCCTCTGCAAGTGACTGTTTTATTATATGAAGATCCTCTTGAGGTTCTAGAAACACTAGAATTGTATATTTCTGCAGCAACCACTCATGTGCTTCCCGTTCCACATCAGTTCCACCATTAAATGTGAACTTCCACTTCAGATTAAATATGTCATGACCAATGTCAGATATTTGGACAACTTCAGAGTCAAATAACCCAAGGCAATCTTCTGATCACACCATGCCTTCAGTGTAAGACCATACCATTTGGGAATTTAATAAAATACTCTGTCCTGCATTGATCTTTTCCTGAATCTTTTCACTCTGCCCTTTCTCTACCCCCACCCAACTACTTTGAAATGAAAAAAAAAATGCACAAATTGCCCCATAAGTCTTCCCTTTTGCTATTAATGCACAATTCTTCATATAAAAATAATACTTCACATTTTCTGGCAATGTCTTTGTTTCTAGATGGCATGGATTTTTAGCACTTCAACTTTTTTTCCAGCATTCATTAATATAACATTGTAATTTTACTGCAAATTTTATTTAGAACTATATACCTTCTACCACAGTAAAACAAATGTGAAAATTTGCCTGTGACCATTTCTTTATTTATCTCTATAATATAATCATTGCTTTATGTCAAGTGCCATTTTGTTGGATTTCATTTGTTATGCATCCTATTTCTCTGTCTCTGATGAAGTACTGTACATTGTAGATCTATTTCTGCCTGCTCTGTGTGCATGTATGAATGTCTCCTTGTTAACTCCTAAGATTACTGAAATATATTACCAAACTGAAATTGCATTAAAAAGGCAAATGATGACTGCAGCAACATCTTCTCATCCAAAATGATGCAGTGGGAGATATATTTTGTGAAAATATTAGAAAACCTGCTTACCTTCTTTAGCTGGCATTCATAAAGGAAAGAGTCAGGTTCAGTGTGGTTTTTATTTCCAGGAGCATCCAAGAAAGTAGAAGTGTTCTTAAAAAACAGTGGGTGAGGTAGCCCAATACATCATTTTTTTGGGGGGGGGGAGAGAAGAGTTGTATTGCTAATAAAAAGAAAGAAAAAAGTAAATAACGTAAGACGTGTCTTGGTAGGAACAGAAGTAACAATGAAACTTTTCTTGCAGAAGTGAGGTGGTGGAAGAATAAGTTATAATACGACTGTTCTATCTACACAATGTAATATTTATGCTACTATTATTACTAAGTGATTCTCATCACTTAGCTTCTGTTAATTGCTTTGAGCACAAGGTAATTGTGCAAAATATATAAATGTGGTAAATAAATAAGCCAATATTACTCCTGATTGGCTAAGATCACTAGTATGCTATACAATATTTGGTTAGGATTGAAAAGACCTAGTTCAAATTCCATTCAAGAGTAAGGAGTAGTGACTCCTTACCTTATAGAATTGCCAAGAAAATGTGTTTGTGTGTGTAGAAGTAGGGGACAAGATTTTCTCTTTTTCCCCCATCTACCTACATACCTAACTACCCACATATCTATTTCTTTCTATCTATCTATCTATCTATCTATCTATCTATCTATCTATCTATCTATCTATCTATCTTTCTTTCTTTCTTTCTTTCTTTCTTTCTATCCATCCATCCATCCATCCATCCATCTATCTATCTATCTATCTATCTATCTATCATCATCTATCATCTATCTTCCTATCTATAATCTATTATCTATCTGTCTAGGTGTTCACTGCTTTCCTTTATGAAAATAAATTGTTTAATATATAGCCCTTGTCTATTCCCCACCCACACCCATTCATTTAAGGATTCCTTCCTTAAATTCCTTCCTTCCCAACAAAGACTGATCAGAAATCTAATTACTGGCAAAGCAAGATGTTCACAGGTCTTTTTTCTATGCAAATCACCTCTCTTTTCTAGCTCCAATTTGTTATTTTTAAAAAAGTCCATTAAAATGTCAGCATCAACTTCCCTTTGTATGTGTCAAGCTAAGAGGTACGGCTGCCCTGGAGAGAAGTTAGAGAATATCACTTCTAAGTAGAGATGGATGGTGCACCATTTGCCATCTCCTGGCTGGATGCCCTGCCTTTCTTCATGTCAGCTGTTTGTCACATCTGAACCATATGTCTTCATCCAGCCAACCAACCCTGGTAAGTGGAACAAACATTCGAAAGAGGACACAGCAAGCACCTTTTGGTCTCATTGGTATTTCCTTTATATAATTTCTCAAGCCTGCTGTTGCCTTTAATGCCCATCCAGGTCCTTGACTCTGGATGAGAAATATTTGGAAAAAGATAAGTGGTTTTCTGCCAATTGTATAGTACTTTATGGGATTTATTACAAGATGGCTAGTATTCAAAAATGCTACTGGATTTCAGAATGTTCTCTGTTTTTATCTTCATATAGGAATTTCAAGTATAAATGTATGAATGGGGATGGATGGATGGATGGATGGATGGTATAAAATAAAGAAATAATGATTTCATTTTGAAGATAATAAATAAATATATTACAAACTTTCAGCAGGTTGGACTGCAGGATGAAAGTAATTTATAGGAAAAGTAAGCTTTTTAATATTGGATAAAAAACTATTTGGCCAAAAATAGGACTAGGTTTTGTTTGTTTTTTTAATGTAGATATGTGAATGCCCTCAATCTATTCCTCTGCAACCATTCGAAGCCAAGGATGTGTGACATAGGTGGAAATGAAATTGAGACTTGCTACCCATATAGATGTCTCAGATTTGTACATTTTTGAAGTTAAATTATCACTTAAGCAGATAGTTGGTTTCCTATACTCAGATGGCCAACTTAGAAAAATGGAGCAGCATATACAGCAATGCCAAAATTAATATAGATTTTTAAAAACACTTTGTTAGACATGCCATATTGATATTAACCTAGGTTGAGCCCAGATATACCTTTGTGGATCTAAGCACAAGAAGCATTTTATAGAAGAGAAATGATAAGCAACCCTAAATGATTAAATTATTCTGATATACATTAGAATGTCACAGAGAATGTAAAATAAAATCAAGGGAAGAGCTGACAGTAAAAGGATGCACAGATCAATGGTTTTCTTATTTACTATTATTAGAAATATGTAATAGGACTTAGTTTTATTTTAGCAATAATTTTTTGTTGTATTTCCTGTGTTAAGGCCCTCAAAATTTTAAAGATATTCAAAGAGAAATATTATTTTGACCCATATTCAAAATGAACGATTCTAGTTAGGAAATGACAATATCTCTCTATTTGTTATGTGTGTCATAGGCACGTAGGGGTATAAAAACCTGATTAATAATAAACTTATCCAAACCATTTTAATTAGAGTAATTAGGATTGTCTCAAACTGCAAAAAGGCAGATTATTCAACAAAGCATTTTTTTTTAGATAAGGGCAAAGTTTCTACAAATAAGGGGTGCCATGAATTTTTCCCACCAGTAGATCAGATAGGTAGATAGGTAGATAGGTAGATAGGTAGATAGGTAGATAGGTAGATAGGTAGATAGATCGATAGATCGATAGAGAGAGAGAGAGAGAGAGAGATAGACAGACAGACATATACAGACATAGATAGATAGATAGATGATAGACAGACAAATAGATAAATATATAGATAGATGATAAATAGAAATAGAGATAGCTAAATAGATAGACAGAGAGACATATACAGTATATAGATAAATAAAAAGAGTTATGAATTTTATATTTATTTATTTATTTATTTATTTATTTATTTAATATAACTTATATGCCACCCTATCTCCATAGGACTCAGGGCGGCTCACAACACTTAAAATAAACCAATAAAAACATAAAATACATACATAAACAAATATTAAAGCCCTTTAAAATAATCGAAACCCCCCTCAGTCCAGGCTAGGCACCGCGAACAGCCATGTTTTTAATTCACGGTGAAAGATGCGGAGGTCAGGAGCCAGTTGGAGCCCCAGGGGGAGTTGATTCCAAAGGGTGGGTGCGCCCACAGAGAAAGCTCTACCCCTGGGGGCCACCAGCCAACATTGTCTAGCTGATGGTACCCGGAGCAGGCCCTCCCTGTGGGAACGCACCGGGCGATGGGAAGCTGTTACTGGTTGCAGATGGTCCACCAAGTATCCTGGGCCTAAGCCATGTAGAGCTTTATAGGTCATTACCAGCACCTTGAATCTCACCCAGAGGGCAACCAGCAACCAATGCAAGCCGCGCAGGAGAGGTGTTACATGGGAATATCGGGATTCTCCCATCACAACCCGTGCGGCTGCATTATCTACCAGCTGAAGCCTCCGTGTGGTCCTCAAGGGCAGCCCCATGTAGAGAGCATTACAGTAGTCAATTCGGGAGGTGACTAGCACATGAGTAACTGTGCGTAGGGCATCTCGGTCCAAATAGGGGCGCAACTGGTGCACCAGACGAATCTGGACATATGCCCCCCTGGTCATGGTTGTTATATGATCTTCTAGACTCAACCGCGAATCCAGGAGGACACCCAAGTTGCATGCCCTGTCTACGGGGGGTAAGACTTCACCCCCTATAGCCAACGATGGAACCTCTCCTTCGGACCGAGATGCTGGTATCCACAGCCACTCAGTCTTGGCAGGGTTGAGTCGAAGCCTGTTCCTCCCCATCCAGATCCACACCACTTCCAGGCACCGGGACATCACATCGAGGGCATCACTGGGTTGGTTCGGGGTGGATATAAAAAGCTGAATATCATCAGCATACTGATGGTACCTCACCCTGAAACCACGGATGACTTCGTCCAGCGGTTTCATATAAATGTTGAACAGAAGGGACGAGAGAACCTACCTCTGGGGCACCCCACAGGTGAGGGGCCTCATGGTCTATCTCTGCCCCCCTGCCAACACCGCTTGTGTCCGCCACGAGAGGTAGGAGGAGAACCACTGTAAAACAGTGCCTCCCACTCCCAACCCCTTGAGGCGCCCCAGCAAGATACCATGGTCGATGGTATCGAAAGCCGCCGAAAGATCCAACAGGACCAGAACAGAGGAATAATCTCTGTCCTGAGCCTTCCAGAGATCATCCACCAGCACGACCAATGCCGTCTCCATGCTGTACCTGGGCCTGAGACCCAATTAGTACGGATCGAGGTAAACCGCTTCATCCAGGGCCAATGGGAGCTGATGTGCCACCACACTTTCAACAACCTTCGCAAGGAAGCAAAGGTTGGAGACCAGACGGAAATTACTCAAGACAGCTGGATCCAAGATCGGCTTCTTGAGGAGGGACCTCACCACTGCCTCCTTCAATTTAATTTTTCCAACACTTCTTTGGGTTATTATATGTACTTGGTTGGAGATTGGAAATTGGAAATATCCAGGGAACGTTTCATGGGCATGATAAAGGACCAAAATGGCAGGGACCTAACAGAGGCAGAAGAGATTAAGAAGAGGTGGCAAAATTACACAAAAGAACTATACAAGAACAAGCTTAACATTCCTGATAACAGTGGTGGGTTCCTCCCGGTTCCACCCGGTTCCGCCGAGCCGGTAGCGGTGACGATATGATGTCACCGAACCGGTTCTGACCCCCCTGCCACCCCGCCTTATTCTTACCTTTTATTTGGCCCCACTCCCAATCTATTGCTGCTTCCTGGGTCCCAGCTGATGGGCTATAAGGCAAAAAAATGTTTAAATGCTTCAAAGGGCCGCCCTACAGCTGATCAGTGGTAAAAGGCAGTTTGGTGGTAGACCGGTGCCTCCCCCAAAAAAGTGAGTAGACTGATGCCTGCAAAAATAAATGGGTAGACCAGTGCCTACAAAAATAAATGGGTAGACTGGTACAGCTCTGCAAGCAGTTAAAAGCCTGGTAGACCAGTACCTCTGCTAAACCCTAAAGAATTGTCACATGACCATCAAGCCATGCCTACAAAATAAGCCACACCCACAGAACTGGTGGTAAAAAAATTTAGAACCCACCCCTGGCTGATAACCATGATGGGGTGGTCACTGATCTTGAGCCAGACATCCTAGAATGTGACCTCAAATGGGCCTTAGGAAATCTAATCAACAACACAGCTAGTGGAAGTGACAATATTCCAGCTGAGCTATTCAAAATCTTAAAAGATGATGCAGTAAAAGTGCTACACTCAATTTGCCAGAAAATTTGGAAAACTCAACAGTGGCCACAGGATTGGAAAAGGTCAGTTTACATTCCAATTCCAAAGAAAGGCAATGCCAAAGAATGTTCAAATTATTGCACCATTGCATTCATTTCACATGCTAGTAAGGTTATGCTTAAAATCCTACAAGCTAGGCTCCAGCAGTATGTGGATCAAGAACTACCAGAAGTACAGGCAGGATTTCAAAGAGGCAGAGGAAGTAGAGATCAAATTGCCAACATATGCTGGATCATGGAGAAAGTTACGGAGTTCCAGAAAAACATCTTCTTCTGCTTCATTAACTATACTAACTATACTATCCTTGTGTGGATCACAACAAATTATGGCAAGTTCTTAAAGAGATGGGAGTACCAGACCATCTTATTTGTCTCTTGAGAAACCTATATGCAGGTCAAGAAGCAACAGTGAGAACTGGACAGGGAACCACTGATTGGTTCAAAATTGGGAAAGGAGTCTGGCAAGGCTGTATACTGTCACCCTGCATACTTAACTTACATGCAGAGCACATCATGAGAAAGGCGGGGATAGATGAATCAAAAGTTGAAATTAAGATTGCCGGGAGAAATATCAACAACCTCAGATATGTAGATGATACCACTCTAATGGCAGAAAGCGAAGAGGAACTAAAGAGCCTCTAGATGCTGGTGAAGAAGGAGAGTGCAATGGTGAAGAAGGAGAGTGCAATGGTGAAGAAGGAGAGTGCAAAAGTTGGCTTGAAACTCAACTTTAAGAAAACTAAGATCATGGCATCTGGCCCTCTCAATTCCTGGCAAATAGATGGGAAAGAAATGGAGGTAGATTTCATTTTCCTGGGCTCCAAGATCACTGCAGAAGGGGACTACAGCCAAGAAATTAAAAGTTGCTTGCTTCTGGGAGGAAAGCAAAGGCAAATCTAGACAGCATTCTAAAATGCAGTGACATCACCCTGCCAACAAAAGTTGGCAGGTTTTGGCAAGGCTATGGTTTTCCCAGTTGCAATTTATGGCTGTGAAAGTTGGACCATAAGAAAGGCTGAGCGCTAAAGAATTGAGGCCTTTGAACTATGATGCTGGAGAAGACTCCTGCGAGACTCTTGGACTGCAAGGTGATCAAACTGGTCAGTCCTAGAAGAGATCACCCTGACTGCTGATTAGAAGGCCAGATCCTGAAGATGAAACTCAAATACTTTGGCTGCCTAATGAGAAGGAAGGACTCACTGGAGAAGAACCTAATGTTGGGAAAGATTGAGGGCAAAAGAAGAAGCGGACATCAGAGAATGAGGTGGCTGGATGGAGTCACTGAAGCAGTAGGCGTGAGCTTAAATGGACTCTAGAGGATGGTAGAGGACAGGAAGGCTTGAAGGAATGTTGTCCATGGGGTCGCGATGGATCGGACATGACTTTGCAACTAACTAACAACATGTACTTGGTATGTAATCTATTGAAGTAAACTGCATAATCCGATGTACCAATCTACATGGACTATTTTGTCCACTATCACTGAGAATAGAATCCAACAAAGCCTTTATCCTAGAGAAACTGAAATTATTTCAACAGGACTAATGTGGAAAAAGTGACTTAAAGATAGCTCACAATCTGGACTAGAAAAGGGTACAGTAACAGTTCGGCAATATCCATTACTGGCATTCTGGAAATTGAATTAATGCAATTAGAGCTTAGAAAAAGAAGATTCAAGGTACTTTTATTTTCTTTTGTAAGGAACTGAACAGAAGTCTCTTTTAATATTCAATGCTGATGTTTCTTGATCTTTCCTTCCTTCCTTATGTTTGTTGTATCTATTTTAAGTTTATTAACTGTATGTATCTCATGTCATATCTTGGCATATTTTTGTAATGCCATTTTAAAGTGTTGCCCCAATTTATCATTTTTATAAAAAACCAATTCTCAAAGCATGCCTGGCTTTTTAAAACATTCACTTTTCCACATGAATACCTTTCATAATGATATGCATATACAGTTTACCACTGGGGGATACTGGATTTTCCTGTTGGCTCATTCTTGAGTTTGTTCCTTTAGTTTTTCTCAATTATTTTTCTTGCTTAGAATGTGTTTTCCTCTATCTGCATATTTATTTATTTTTCTAATTAGACTCCCTTTCCTATTTTTAATAGTAAAATCTGGCATTATGTCTCTAGAGCTCACTGTTCTTTCTAAATGACAGTCAGTGTAATATAGCAATAGCAGTAGCACTTAGACTTATATAACACCTCACAGTACTTTACAGCCCTCTCTAAGTGGTTTACAGAGTCATCATATTGCCCCCAACAATATGGCTCCTCATTTGACCAACCTCAGAAGGATGGAAGGCTGAGTTAACCTTGAGCCTGGTGAGATTCGAACTGCCAAATTGCAGGAGCTAGCAGTCAGCAGAAGTAGTCTTCAGTACTACATTCTGACCACTGCGCCATCACAGCCCAATATAGTACAGTAGCTATACTATACAAGTTCCAATGTATTGTTGGCCATGGAAGCTCAGTGGGTAGCTTTAAGCTAGCCCAATTTTATATGAATATTGTGAAGAAAAACTGGAGATATAATGCTATGTACGCCATTTTGAGCCAAAGGCAAATGGTATAAATAATGAATAAATACAATAAATGATCAGATTGCCCACAGAATCAGGGTTGTCTTAACAGCATTATGGGCCCTGGGCAAAGCAGTGTACTGGGACCCCTCGACAACTACTCACAGGAATAAAAGTGTAAATGGTCGATAAAGTTAAACATCTTTTTGCATGATAGTATTAATAAAAAATGCAGTAAAATGTAATAAATACGTTTCTGTATTTATATGATACAAGGTGCATTAAAGGGTTAACATACACAGATTAATATGAGGCCCCTATGCTTGTGGGGCCGATGGGCAAGTGCCCATCAGGCCCATGCGTTAAGACATCCCTGCACAGAATAGAGTAGAGTAGAGTAGGGTAGGGTAGGGTAGAGAAGGGAAGGGAATAGAATAGAATAGAATAGAATAGAATAGAATAGAATAGAATAGAATAGAATAGAATAGAATAGAATAGAATAGAATAGAATAGAATAGAATAGAATAAATTCCTTTATTAGCCAAGTGTGATTAGACACACAAGATGCATAAGATCTCAGGGTGCATGCAAAATAACAATGTAATCATAAAAATGAAATCAGTAAAATATGGTAGTGGAAAAAATGAGAAGGATTGTATTTCTCCTGTTCATGGACACTTGGTAGCAAATTATTCTGCAAAAATGATGTAACTAGTACCTATCATTTTGAAAAATACTGTCTTAGATTCAAATACTATATCCACAGGTATGAAGCTTTGCTCATTAACCTATGGAACATAGGACAAAAAACATTGGGAAGGCCCACAACTTCCGTGACTTCATTTGAATTGCTTTCTATCTAAAGGGGCAACTATTACTACTTATTTGATTACTTTAGAGCAGAGGTGGTTTTCAGCAGGTTCTGACCAGTTCTGGAAAATTGGTAGTGGAAATTTTGAGTAGTTCGGAGAACCGGTAGTAAAAATTCTGACTGGCCCTGCTCCCATCTATTCTCGGCCTCCCAAGTCCCAGCTGATCAGGAATGGGGTGGGAATGAAGATTTTACAGTATCCTTCCCCTGCCACGCCCACCATGCCACGTCCACCAAGCCATGCCACGCCCACCAAGCCACGCCCACAGAACCGGTAGTAAAAAAATTTGAAACCTACCACTGCTTTAGGCCACTGAGAAAACCCACCGTGTGCACTCAAATGGTCAGCAGTCATCTCAGGCTTAGTCTTTTCCATCCATTATTTATGACAATTGTTGTGGAGATCCCAGGGACTAAATCCAAGATTTTCTGCATGTGACATTTGTCCAATTGCTGAAACTTGGCTTATTGCTAAGGAACAAGGATTTGGTCTGCTAATCATTATGGTTCATGTGGTTTCTCTACAAAAAGAAAGTTAAATAAAGATAAGAAGTGACCCACTGAAAAGTATTATACTTGCTCTCATTCAAATCTGTATAATATTTCGATAGATTCACTCATTCAGCCTATCTTTTGTTTCTTTATTTGAACATTAAATTAAGTTTAGAAAATCAGATACTTCAGGTAGTTGTGGCTCAGTGTGCTATTAAACACGGTTCTTAGCTTGTATACATTTCAGTTCAACCCAAATCTATAACAAATATAGCCTTTGCATTTGCAGAGTGTCGAAAGAACTTTGGACTGAAATCTGTGACCTCAATAAAGATGAAGCAAACAAAATAACTCAAAATGCAAAAGAAGGAAAATGGCTTTCTGTTGATTGTGAAAAAACAATTGAAACAATGTCGGAAACCAAATGCAATAGAGACTATACAATATGATGACTATACTAATATCTTAATTAAATGCTAACCTTTTAAATAAATCTAAGTCCAAGATAATTATTTAAGAAAATTACATAAATCAAGGAAACCCTTTATCCAAAGAAAGGGCATGCCAAAATACAAAGAAGGAAAAGATTTACTGGTGAAAAAGATACAAAAAAAAAAAGTAGGACAAATATATGGAAGAATTTTATGCAGATAAATAAATCTCAAAATAGATGGTATGTGCAAAACTTTTTTTCACTGAACCAGAATCAGACATTCTAGAACGTAAGTTTAGATGATCCCTAGACACTACTAATAACAAAGCTAAGTAGAAAATGAAATACCAGCCAAACTGTTTAAAAGTGTACAACATGATATATTTAAAATGCTACTTGTAACTTGTAAGCAGATATGGAAAACACAGCAGTGGCTAAGGGGGGGGAAATCAATCTATATTTCAGAAGTAAAAAAAGGCATCACTAAGGAATTTTAAATCTGCAAAACATTTGCACTTAACTCACAGGCTTGTATAATTTGCAGTCTAGATTTCAGCTTGTGAAATGACAATTACTACATGTAGTTGGTAATCATAAGATGGTAAGAGATCCAGGGTGTAACAATAACTATATTTGATAGTGCATATTTCCAGCTACTATCTGGGAGAGAAAGAATATCAGAGATCTATGCTACATGTGTGGACACTCATCACTTCTTTAGCTTCCAAAATAGGGGGTATGGGTAGAAATCTATTCATATACTGAATAAGGCTTGTGGTGGCTCAGTGGCTAAGATGCTGAGCTTGTTGATCGAAAGCTCGGCAGTTCAGCGGTTCGAATCCCTAGTAATGGGGTGAGCTCCCATTACTTATCCCAGCTTCTGCCAACCTAACAGTTTGAAAGCACATAAAAAATGCAAGCAGAAAAATAGGGACCACCTTTGGTGGGAAGGTAACAGTGTTCCATGCACCTTTGGCATTTAGTCATGCTGGCCTCATGACCATGGAGATGTCTTCCGACAGGGCTGGCTCTTCGGCTTTGAAAAAGAGATGAGCATCGGCCCCTAGAGTCAGGAATGACTAGCACATATGTGTGAGGGGAACCTTTACCTTTACCTTATACTGAATGATTCACATATGGGCATTTCATACATTCAGAATAGCCTATAGTTTATCTATATGCAATATACATAAATCAAAAGGAAATTAAAAGCTTGAAGTATGATAGCATCCTTTAGATCAGGGGTGTCCGATCTTGGCAAATTTAAGACTTTGTGGACTTCAACATACTGCTGGTTGGGAAATTCTGGGAGTCCACACAGTCTTAAAGTTGCCAAGGTTGTTTTAAATATTTTGTCTTTACTTAGCAATTTTTATTTTATTTTATTCATTTAGCAATTTAATGCTACTTCTCACCATGCACAGTACAAAATGTGTTGTACAATAGCTGGTCTTCTTCCTATTGTTCAAAATCTTCCTTTTTCATAGATTAGTTAAATTGACATCAAAGCTTACAGAAAGGCTGAATATTTCTTTTGCATTCAAGTTTTTTTGGGGCAGGGGCGACAGTGCGGGACAATTGTGCTGGTTTTATTGTATTCTTCCCACAAATGGAATTCAGAAGCAAGTGTGGCATTTCTCTTTCCTTATACATTTAGGTCATGTAAAAATGCCTGTTTCTCAATCTTTGAGGCATTCTCATTGTCTAGTTACGATTCGCTGTCCTTCTGCTATCTAAAATCATGTCCTGTTGATCTAGAACATCTACTTTGGGATGGTATTTGGTTCCTTAACTTGACTCTGCCATTTGGACATCTATTTTGGCTCTGCTGGGCTTGACAAGCATCTGATTGCTTCATTATTTTTTTTAATCTACCCCCAAGGAACTGTGTTAGCCAATCCAAACTTTCTTATCTGGTGGTGAAATTTCATTTTGTTAAGAACTGGAAGGCTTAAGAAGTTTGATGGCACTTTGGCAAAATATCAATGTTCCACATATCCTCAGGCATTAGTCAGCTTATGGCTTGCTTGGCAATACAATAAAAAATACATGGTTTGGCACTTATTTTTAAAGCAAATTTCTAGTTCCTGCAGCTTGCAATCATATTCTAAATAAAGTTTAAAATTATTATTATTATTATTATTATTATTATTATTATTATTATTATTATTAATTTTTATATGCCGCCCTTTTCCGGAGACTCAGGGCGGCTTACAATGTGTTAAGCAATGCGTTAAGCAATAAAATGTTGTTTAATTCAAATCAAAATAATTATTGGCAACTTTATTACTTTGGCCATTTTAATTCTGTAACGCAATATGTGCTTAAAAATCAGAGGAACACTTAAGGCCTAAACCATATTTTATTAGGAAGTAAATCATACTGAACTCAGTAAAACCTTGTTTTTCTGAGTTCAGTGAACCTATTTCCTAATAAATTTGCTTAGGACATTAGATGAAATGCTACTATTCATTTTTGGAAATAAAATAAAATGTGCTACAGCATCATTCAGTTTTTGCTTATCTGAAAAATATTTTAAGTACAGTTAGAACATCAGAATGGGATTATTATTACTTAAAATAAGTAGACCACTAATGAAACAATTTCCTCCCCTGCATATTTTGCATTTGGTCTAGTAGTTGAAGACCAGTCTAGAAAGTGGAAG
Source organism: Pantherophis guttatus (assembly GCF_059756535.1). Classification (NCBI taxonomy): domain Eukaryota; kingdom Metazoa; phylum Chordata; class Lepidosauria; order Squamata; family Colubridae; genus Pantherophis; species Pantherophis guttatus. Next base: position 62,940,945 of record NC_142068.1, read on the forward strand.
CCATGAATTCAACTCCTGCCTTAGCCACGAAAGCCAGCTAGGTGACTTTGAGCCAGTCACTCTCTTTCAACACAACCAACCTCACAGGATTGTTGTTGTGGGGAAATAGGAGGAGAAAGGCGTGTTGGATATGTTCGCTGCCTTAAGTTATTTGTAAAAATAATAAAGGTGGAATACAAATAAACAGTAAATCAAATAAACATAAAAGAAGAAGTAAATAAAATTATCCTGTGTAGATTCCAAAGCAACTAATCAATGAATTAGTATTGCCTAAGAGCTTTTGCTGCAAAAGAATTTTGAGTAATTAAGGCATGTAGCAGATGCAAATAAGACATAAGATAGTCCAACTAGATATACGGTATATGTATATAAAGTCACAATAATATCTACCAGAACTTACAAAGAAGAAAGTTACTATTCCAAACATTATTTGATAACATATTCAGTAAAGGTTTTTTTTGTACAGAAAAGAGGGGGTTAATCTTATTCATTTTTTTCTGAGCTCAGATATTTTATTAGTTTATCAAAATATAAAATACAGAGATTCAAAGAAAAATAAAGATAATGAGAAAATAAGAAAAAAATGTAAAGGAGAAAAAAAAATTGATTTCCAAGTCCTTTTGGTGCAGTAGAATAAGGTTGTAACATAAAACCTCAACTTTTTTCTTTTATATAATAATATATACTAGCCATTTCTAAAATAACAAATCTATCTAATCAGCAAAAGGTCTTGATCTAATTTAACCATATCGTTGCAAGTGAATAAGAAGCCCTTACTCACTCTTCTAGGAATCTTTGCTCTCACAATTCTAAATAGAAAGTCTTGGATGATTTGAGATGCTTTTATTCATATAACATTTCCAGAGATGTTCATATAACACCCATATTTCCATACTAGGTTAAATTAATCCAAATAAATATAGCTATTCCCATTTTATTTTTATTTGCCATTCTGTCCAATACAAAATAATCCAAGCATTGAAGCCAAAGTCAACCGATAGGGGGGGAAATGAAAACATTACAAATCATTTTTGATCCCTGAAAGTAGCTAGCTATCTTACTCTCAAATAAAGACAGGTTGAGTGAATATCAGAGCTGGAAGAGGCTGAATTTGGAGTGGCAGGATTTCAACAAAATCATCCACAACAGGATCTCATATCATTATTGGATATGTTATTATACATGCTTTATATTTATATTTGCTGAACATTCTGTAGAGATTCTCAATCATCCAGGCCATGGTTGTCCCAAAGGTGATTTTTCAGGAGGCAACTGGACTTCCTTGTTTTTTCTTTTGATGATGTTTTGCTTCTCATCCAATGTGGAACCAAACCATCTTGGATGAGAAGCGAAACATCTTTGAAAGAAAAAAACAAGAAAGTCCAGTTGCCTCCTGAAAAAGCACCTTTGGGACATTTGCTGAGCATGTTTTTATTATGACTTATATACTTGACTTTTTAGAAAAGTTGTTATAATCCATTCGGCATGGACCATGTGCCTTGAGCATCCCTTAATTCCTGATCTTGTGTTCCTTCTTTTTATAAATGTATAATAGATCTCTAAACCTCTCTGCAGGTGTCTCTTGTCTATAATACACACTTTTCGTCCAAATCCTACTTGCCTAAAATGTGTAACTGATATCCCAATTTGGCACTGGCATTTTCTGTTTGTTTTACATTTTTGTGAGTCTTGTTCAGCAGCCAACAGTTCACAAAGGAAAAGATGTATGAAAAAAGCATCCAAAAACTGGATTTCACTTATGACCTATTTGGAACAAAGAATTTCTTTCCTTCCAGAATTTGAGTCCAAGGTTCTTTCCTTCCTTATTCCCCCAGTGGTATTAAAGGGGGGAAAACAGCTACAAAAGACAACATGCTGCATAGAAGACAACTGAATTCAGGTAGATAGATGAATTTTGCTCTTGATAAAAATTTGACTGATTTTCATTTCTGGTATGGAGAAGACACTTGTTTCTTAGGTCTCATCCTCCATTGCTAGCATCTTACCATTCATGGTTTATGGCCACAGTTTCTGTCAATCCTCTAGTGTGTTGAAATGTTTATTATACGTTTTGATTTGATTGTGATGGGCTGATTCATAGTAGACGCCCCTAAAAAGGCAGAGAATCAGATTATCTGCCTTTATGTCTTACTAGTAAAGACATTTTTTTTTAAAAAAAAATTGATTTATATGCCGCCCTTCTCTGGAGACTCAGGGAGGCTTACAATGTGTTAAGCAATAGCCTTCATACTTTTGTATGTTTATACAAAGTCAGCTTATTGCCCCCACAAACTGGGTCCTCACATTTGTCCTTAGTTTCAAAGTTTGTTTGTTTGTTTGTTTGTTTGTTTGTTTGTTTGTTTGTTTGTTTTGGACATTAAATAAGCTATATTTAAAGTAAGCTCCCAGAGTTACCCTGAGGTAAGATAGGCTGCCAATAAATAAAAAATGAAATATAAATTACAATGAAATGAAATAATAAAATTAAAATAGAATAAAATAAATAAAAATAAAAATAAAAATGTATGCACATATAAATTCATTACACCGTACACTAACAATCCTTCAGAAAAAAATGAACAGTGTTATATTAGAACATTTGATTGGCCAGTGGCATTGCTATTCTGCTCAGTTAACTGCTTAATTTCATTTAGATAAGGAAAAGACTGGAGATGAATACCTGGACTCATCTACAATTCTTTTGGCAATAGTTCTGAATAATTCCACTTTCTTTATGTATATTAGATTTATGAGAGAATGTCTTCAGTGCAGAAATTGTAGCCCCATTACATTTGACCCATTACAATTAATCAATTGTCAGTGCTGGATCAAATGTAATGGGATAATCTCCATCATAACTATAGAAAATTTAATGTGGTCTGCATTTTGAAGAACCCTAATCCCTTCATTCTCCCTGGAGTAATAGGTTGGCCATAACACCCTTAATGCAGATTGTACATTTTATGGCATAATAATCTGAAATAATCTGAGAAAAAAGGCTCCCATAGCTTATACAAATATTAAAGAAAAGTTCAAAAAAATAGTTGTCATGTTGTTTTTAGTAAAATGAACTCACAGGTGGATATAGAAATCAAATGGAACAGAATAGACCTATAACTGAATTTATTTAAATCTGAAATGGAACTAAACTACTAATAAAGAGGGGGTAGTAGAATTATTGTACATAGTTATGATTATCCGGAATTAAAGGCTGAGCACCCCTTCCAGCCGAATAATTGGTCTTGAATGCATACTCCTACAATATTTTCAACTTCCAATAGAATAGAGTAGATGGATGATGTATCTAATACAGGATGCTATTATTCTTAACCCATTCAATTAATTATAGGGCTCAGAATATAATTCAATTAATTATAGATGCAGATTTAGATAGAGCCATCATGTGTACCTTTTTGTTTCTAGTGTTTCTTTAGCTAATTTCCCTGATAATGATGATTGAGCATTCATCTTATCAAATGTACCAATAGATTATTAAGTAATGCCATCTGTAACTTGCTTTTAGGATATGAACAGATTATACAACATTGATCCAACCACGCGTGGTACCATCTCCCATTGAAACATGGTTTGAATGGGAGTTGTAATGAATTGCAGCTTTCTTTTTTAATAGTTATACATAGAGCCTTATGGTTATGAGTCATTTTGACATACTTTACTACTGCCGTCATGAATAATTTCATTTCCATTACTCACATGAGTAAGAATTACTTACATGAGAAAAGGCTTACAGCCTCTGAGGGCTCATCATTGAATGTTTAATTGAAATGAAACAACATATGGTTTTTGTAACTACATTTTCACCACATCAAAATGACATGACAACAATTTTGCTTCATTGTTGTTCTTTCCATTTTTACTATGAAATTCGAAGGTACGTAAATATCTCTGTTGCACAAAACTTGTTTTACATTTACAAGAGATAAAGCCCTAGTAAAGAATCATGAATATGTTCCCAGACGTCAAAAAGAAAACTTTAAAAGATTGTGGGACATTGTTTTCCATTCAATAAGCAAAAATGGGAAGATTTTGATCCAGATTTTTCAGGACATTTTTTTCTGATATAACTTATCCTCAAAACATAATTGTTATTATTTTTATTATTATGGGTGGTTGCACAGCCAGCGAGATGTTTAGACTGGAATCTTCGTCCACATGTCAAGATATGGAACAAGCAGATGTTGTTTAAATTATTATGTAGTTGGAAGATAGCAACTCATCTTGATTCAATTAAATTGGCATTTCAGAATTCGATTTTTTTAAAGTACGTAAAAAATTTGAAACTTTGGTGGCTAGGAGACAATGGTCATTTCAGCACAAGACCTCCTTTAGGTCTGATGAGGCTAACATGGCTAATCTTGCATTTTTGGATCTAACTCTCTGGAGAGAGGAGGATTTTTTTTATTTATTTAAGATAGCTCAGTTCTTGACACTTCCTTGAAGAATTGGCACACTGATTTCAAAAAGAATAAAACAGGATTTCATGTGCCAAATCCAGCTGTCTTCTTTTTTCAATTCCCTCAAGGGGTTAATCACTACTTTAGCTGGCTTTCTTGAAGTCAGCTCTTTCTTTGAGTTGGTAGTATACTTCTATTCCTCTGATAGTTCTCTTAAAGCTGCTTAAATGCTAGACTAATGATCTAGCTTCCATAAGTTGAGAATCTGGACGCTGCTTTTAATTTATGCATCTAAATGCTTAAAAACAGGCATTCTATTTTTTCCCTTGTCTTCTCCATGACAATATGCTCTACAGAGTGGGGGAAGTAGCAAAATCTGTGCATGTGAGATGATTTGGCAAAGGGGAACAAAGCTTGGTGAAATAATTTTCTGATTTAATGCCCAATTGTCCTTGCTATGTAAAGAAGGATCACAGAAAAAAACTGGCTTTTATTGCATTTTTATTGTCTTCTTCCTTGCTCTCATCAGTTCTAAGCAAAAATATTTCATAATGTGAAAATAAAATGAACAATTCAAGCCAAAAGGATCAGGATAGCAGACCACTGATCTGACATATGTTTGATATATATGTATGCCAGTCAGCTTTGAAGAGCGAGCATGCCCATTTACATCCACTCAAAGTACCAAGTTGAAAAATAGGGTCACATAAAGAACAAAAGTAGTCATTTTTCCTAAATAACTTTAGAATGTACCATCACCCATCTCCCAAAAAAGATTTTTTTTATTGCTAGATCAGATTTGCCCTTACTTTTATGTCTCCCACCTTTGTAAGTTTTATGTGCCAACTTCTTTATTCTAGGCATACAAATTATTTCTATTACGAGTGATACTTTCCCACAAAAAGAGACAGGCAAAACTCTGGCTTTCATTTTTGCAAATAATTTGCCTTTTGTCTAATGATATTCTCAGTCATCCAGCTCATGGTTGTCCCAAAGGTGCTTTTTCAAGAGAAAACTGGACTTTCTGGTTTTTCTTTGAAGACGTTTCGCTTCTCATCCAAGAAGCTAAGCACCTTCAAAGAAAAAACAGAAAGTCCAGTTGCCTCTTGAAAGAGAATTTGCTTTTGGCAACAAATGAACTTGCAAGCAAGCTATTATCCCTTTCTCTTTAGCAGCCGTGGGATATGCAATTGTGAGAAGATCCCATTCAAAAGAATTTCAGCCAGTCAGTCTGAGACCACCAACCTGACTTTAATTGAGAAGAGCTTGAGAAACAATACATAGTGTGTGATACTTGGCTTTGGCCTTGGGTCAAAATGTAACTCCTCGTTCAGCCATAATTCTTACACAATTGCTTAGAATAAATCATGCATAACAGGTTTCTTGCATTTCTGTGGATTTCAGTACAATCAAATAGGTTATCCTTCTGGGACACCTTGCAGGGATGAGATTGTGAAACTTTTTGAACTCATTTGTTTTAAGGCATGATTTAGATTCCTGTTGCTAATCTTTAAAGCCTTATTTGTCTGAGAAACATATCGTCTTTGAAAATATCTACTCTCAGATGAAAATGCCCAATTTCTACAATCAGCCTTAGTTAGAGCTTTTGCATATGTCCTGCTTTTTCACGATACTAAGAATATTAATACAAAAGACAATAGGAGTGCTCTGAAAGACCAAAATAATTTCCTATTGTATTTAAAAGTTACTAAAATATTTTTGAAGAACATTTTCAGCTTTGTCTGGCTATCAATCAAAATCAAAATGCTAATTGTTGCTCCTGGATATTATTGGTTTCTTTTCAATTTCGCTTGTCATTGTTATCCTATTGCATTGTTATATTTTATTTTAATAAGAACTTAGGAGGTTTTTTTTAGAGAAAAGGGAAGGTATAAATAGCACTGTATGCTGGTGGAAAACTGGATAAAATTGCTGACTAAAATTTGCTTTATAGAATGAGACAAAGTTCTTGTTTGCATAAACAAGTGTTATGCTTTGATATAATAGTTTCATAGGTTCCATAAACATATATACAATATACTACTATATTGTAAGGCAATATAATAGTAGATTGAATGTATTCTCTGGGATCCTCAGTTACTTTTATTGATAATTAAAGTGCCAAAATGGCATTCTGTCTACTTTCATCAGTTTTCTGGGGGGTCTTCAGATTGAAGGACCAGCTCTTTCTAATGAAGCATACTAGGGGAAACTGAATTTAACCAGGATGCCTTTTTTCATTGGATCCTAGTCAATTCAGTTTGTGAAAAACCAATACAATGTTACCTTGTTTAATATTGTTCAATACCATAGGAAGGAAGGGAGGGAGGGGAGGAAAGTAGAGAAAAGAAAAGGGAGGGAGGATGGAAGGAAGGAAGGAAGGAAGGAAGGAAGGAAGGAAGGAAGGAAAGAAGGAAGGAAAGAAGGAAAGAATGACTGAATAAATAAAGGAAGGGAGGGAGAGAGGGAGGAAGGAAGGAAAAAGAAGGGTGGAAGGGAGAGAGGGAGGGAGGGAGGGGAGGAGGAAGGAAGGAAAAGGAAAGAAGGGAGGGAGGGAGGATGTTATATGGTTTATAGAAAAGAATTCTAAGATTAGATTAGAACTTTTATGGCGGTAGCTGCTACTACTAAATCCTACTTAGGGAAAAATGGCAATTCTATTGAACTATCTTGTCTGAAGGATAATCTTTTCTCATCTTTTAAGAACCACTATTTAGTTAATTATGGAAATTGTTCTCAGCAATTAGAGTGACAGAACAGCCTGAGAAAGAATTGGTTTAGCTAGAGGCCATATGGATTTTTTTAAGACTTTCTGGAGAAAATCACATTTGTCTTTTTTTCTCCTTCCCCCTTCATGAGAAGCATGTTTTGCTATGATTCATAAACCTCATTTTATCCAGTCCATGAAAGGGATTTTCTCCATTATGTAAAAGAGAGCTGACACATTTATGTGCAAAGTTGCTGGAGCATTTATACCACTATTCATCAAGCCAATGTCTTCTGTTCTAGAAATATAGCAGTCACCTACCACAAATGGGTTAAAGCACATACACAAACTCTGTGGAATTTGTAACACACAACTACATTCAATAACCTTTGGCATTCATAACAGGTGGTACAATGTCTGCTCTGATTATTAAATGGTATTGTTGTATTACAATATTACTAAACTGATTAAGAGAAATAATATCAATTGAATAAACAGTATTTTCCCCAGACTGATAATTAACCATTGAAACTGATTCTGTTCTAGTAAGAAGTAAATATTGCAAGATTAATCTGATTAAGATTCTGATCCTGCAGCATTTGTAATGCAGAAATGATTCTCTTCTCATGTGCCTTTTATAAAGAGCGCAGAAAATATACATCCTTTAGAAATGAATATTTCCAATAACAATAAAATTAAAGATGGGAGGGAGGAAACAGGATATGTTGGGTTGGTGGGTTTGTCTAATGGTCTATCAACCATCTCCAGCATAATACTCCCATTGGGGCCCCAAGGCAAATGGCAGAGCCAGGTCTTCAGGTTCTTGTGGAGGGCAAAGAGGATGGGAGCAGATCTTGGAGTGGGGGGAGGAGGGCAAAATGTTATGACCACAATATTGAAGTCTTTTGGTAACCATTGAACTGACTTCAAAAAAACCTTACCCTGCAGCGGTGGGATTAACCCATCAGAAACCTTTGTATCAGTAAATGATTTTATGTAAAGGAAATGTAGTAATGTGAAGAAATTTTAACTCTAGGGAAAAGTGCAACCAAGTGCTGCAACCTCAAAAGAGGCCAAATCTACTTTTTCTCAGGGGGAAAAAATCATGCGTATCTGTTTGATATATGTTCAATTATTTTCTGCAACCTCTAGAAATACATTGGTCTGTCTTCAAACTCCAGAATTTAAGAAATTCTAAAGGTTTCTTGCAATGAAACTCTTTTTGGTATAGATAAGTTCATTTCTCTTGGCACTACATCAAACCCAGGCCATTTCATGCTCACTTTATCTGAAATGTATGATATGGCCCCTTTGCTGTTAATCTTTGTAGGGCACAGCAACAGGATATAGGAAGCTGTTTTACCTTGAATTCATCCATCTCACTTAAGTTTATCAGTGCTGATAGGCAGACTCTCTGAGATTCAATACAGTACAGTTGCAGTTTCTATTTTTACCCAGAGATACAGAGGACTGATTCTGCAATCATTCAAAAGGAAAGCTGGACTAAGTTACAACTTACAGTCCTACAACACAGTATTAACCATTTTTAGAGAAGCAAATTGATGAGATTGCTTCTAAAGATTTAACATCACAAAATATAAGCTAGATAGTTTTTGAAGGGGGGAGTTTTTCCAGATTTAAAACATGCTCTTGGGTTTTATATAACCTATTTTCTTTTCCACCAATTTTGGTTGGCATTGATCTTATACCAGAAAGATGCCTTTACTATTCTGTATGGTTTTTCTTAAAACCACTGGGAGGGAGGGGAAGGGAGGTGAGAGGGAGAGATATATACATAGAGAAAGGGGGGGAGGGAGAGAGAGAGAGAATGGACACAGTGAAAATGTCCTCATTGGTCCAATTTTGGGGGCTTTTTCTTATGCTAATTACATAGTGTCATATTCTATTTTCTCTTAAATCAGTCGTATAAATTTCAGGTGGCCAAATCCTTGATTCCCTCTGTCACTTACTTGATTCCAATTCTGAAATTAGTGATTGAGTCATGAGTCTGTGGGGTTGTAAAACTGGTTGAATTTTGAAAAAAGTTAAAGACACATACATAAATCGCCAACTCTATTTCCATGACCTGCCTGTAGGGCTATGTTATATTGTGCACTAAATCTGGTTTAACAAAGAACAACCGAAAATTCATATAAAACTAGTGCCCAAATAACTACATCATGTTGGTGATTAATTTGATTGCTTGGTCAAACTATATACTAAATGCCTTGCTTATGTTGAATTATAAACTACCCAAACTGATTTTAATTCATTCATGGAACTGGGGTGGCCGGATGCGTGGCCTGCACGTGACGTATCCGGCCTGCAGGCCTCTAGTTTGACACCCCTGCTCTAGAGCCAGAGGTTGGAAATGAGGTGAAGCCTCTTTTAGTGGTAGCGTGCAATTACTTGATCGAAGCTAATTAGCTTACTATCAACTGCGGCTTCTCTGAAGAGGGTTTTAATCATGATTGCGAATCCATAAATATGTGAAAGTAGCCACTACTTTCTGATCAGGGGTGTCAAACTCAAAGCCTGGGGGCCAGAGCCGGCCCATATGGTGCTTAGAGCCGGCCCATAGGGCCGCCCTGGAAATAGCAAAGGATTGGTCCGTGGTACCTCTGCCAGTGAAAACAGGTTTCTAATCTCCGTTTTCAGCTGGGACAGCCTCCTGCAATGCTCTGCCAGCAAAAACGGAGCTCGGGAGGGCCGCATGCGAGTGATGTCAATCTGGCCATGCCCACCCCACCCCCTGAGGTCAAACACAACCCTGATGTGGCCCTCAGTGAAATCGAGTTTGACACCCCTGACATAGACCAAAGCAAACTGTTAGATACATGAAGAGTCCCATGAATGGAAACCTCCTTTTTTCCCTTAACAAAGTTGCTGAAGACAAATGGCCAAACAATGAAAAAATTACTGGTAGAGGTATCCCAGTCAGAGGTCAACAGATCAGAAATGTTTCCAGAATCCAATCAAATGAGTAGTAGCTTCAATCACAGCCATTGTGACTGATGACTGGCCAATGCTGAAGATGTCATTTGTTTAAATAATTATCTATTCAAGGTTAAGTCAGCTGTAGCTCTTTGCTCTTCTGCAAAGAGCTACAGCTCCCAAAATGCAATGGGGGGGAGGCAACTACAGAGTCTTAGTTCTTGATGAATCCCGACTAGCATCTGAAACTGTTTTATTTTAGGGTGCAGCTTGAAGGCTTGGTTGCTATGCAGTGAGAGAACTATCTTTCAGCATTGATTTACACTCTTGACCTTGTTAGACCTATTCATCACCAGTGGCCAGCCACTAATTGGGAATGGATTGGAGCAAAATAAGAGGAAGGGGTCACATTCAATTTGCAGAAACAGAACACACCAGTTCTGGGAAGGAGAAAGATAGTTTTGTATGTTACAATGAACTCAGAGAAGGATGGGGAAAAAGGGACATGTGGATAAACAGTTTTTTGTGGCTCTCAGATAACTATGTGGCAAAGTTCAGTTCTTTGTGTCCTCTTCTTTCCCCTCTTCCCAATTCCTTTTTTAAATCAAACCATAGTTTGTTTTTATGTTTGAAGTGAGTGAATCAAGTTTGTTTCAAACCATATATGGCTGGGCCAAGATGCAAGTACAAAACTCATTTGGGGAAAAAAATGGGAAATTGGTAGGAGGCTTGTGTTAAGTTGTACTTCAGGAGTTGTTAAGGTTTTTGCATATTCATAGTTGAAAATCTTTAAAATTATTTTGTATTATATAGAATAATATATATCACCATCATGATATGAGTGTTAGCTACAGTACTAATAAAATAAGAGTAATAATGAAAACAAGAACAAATACGTTTCTCTATTCAAGATGATGTATTGACTTTTCCCCAACTTAAAAATATAAACTTTTCAAAATGGTTTTTTAATAATAATCACTTATTTTTTCCATTTGATTTTGCTTTGTTTGCGGGGGGTTTACTTAGCATGACAATGAAGAATATCTTTTGAGTTTCTTTTATTGGGTGGGGTGTTTTGTTATTTTTGATATTTCCCTGGGCAACAGGCAAGGACAACTTGAGCCAACTTGTCTAGTGGTTAAGGCCTGAGGCTAGAAATCAGGAGACCGTGAGTTCTAATCTAATTTTAAGCATGGGTGGCTGGGTGACTTTGGGCCACTCATTCTCTCTCAGGACAACCCATCTCACAAGGATGATATTGTGGGGAAAATAAAAGAAAGAAGGAGTATTAGGTATATTTATGCTTTGAGCTATTTATAAAAGTAATAAAGATGGGATACAAATAAATTAAATAAACAAATAAATTATTGGCTTGGTTGGCTGCTAGTTCAAGCAGGATAACCAGTCACTTCAGAACAAGCCTCAGAAGAATAGTTTTAATTGGACCTTGATTGGTGGTACACTTTTTTTTAACCTCTGATCACCATGATATAATGTGCAAAGGTTTGCATAGCTGATTGACAACTTGGCTAAAATGCCTCTCTCATCATTGTCAATATTCGATTATGGATTGTTTGTAATACTCACTGCTAACATCCGTTTCAACTGGATGGTTCAATTGAGGCTTCATTATATATATATAAAACCACTGTTCTAGAGCTTTCCAAATTCTACAATTCATTTCCTTCAATTAATTGTGTTTCTAAAACTCTTTTCAGCTGATCAAATCACAGCCATCACATAAAATAAAATGGAGTTTTATAATAACTTGCCCTAAATACAGCAGCTTCTCACAGAACGCAGAAAAACAGAAGTATTCCATCATCAATGTGCTTTTTAAAAAAGCCGAAAAAAGAAGTTGTCATACGTCAAATGCTAGCACATTCCCACTTTTACATCTTCCCATTTTTCTTGACATACTTTATCTCATACCTGGTTACAAAAATCTAGATCACTATTAGATGGCAGCAAAGAGATACAAACATCTACTAATCATTATTGGTATTATTATTACAGAGCAGGTAAATTGCACTTACCTGTATAGGTATCTATCCACCTATCTAGAAAGTTATCTATCCAATGTACAGCTGCAAGTTTTTTCTGTGAAGTGGGGTTTGTAAATAGTTGGCTGGTGCTCACTGAATACATGAGAAGGCTGTTGTCACCTGTTAATTCTGGATATCACGCTAATCTGAAAGGACACTGACTGATTGGAAATGATGCTAGTAATTAGGTAAAAACAAAAGGCCCTTTATATCACTATGCTTGGGTCATTTGGAAATGGAGAATTTTTCTAAGCCTCAGAATATTCTGATCCCATTGCCAAATACCCTGTTCTCTGCAACATCAGGAACATACTGTTAAATGTGGAATTAAAACTATGCGTACCACTGCCAATATTGATGGAAGACCTGTAATAATAATTTCCCTGCAATCAGACTGCAAATTTGTGGACCATTTTGAAAATAAAATTGGTATAATGCTTTGCATTGCAACATGAAAAGAGTCCATGAGGAACATTCAACAACTTTCTCTAGGCTCCCATTATATCCAAGGAACACTTTTAGCACTTGCCCAAACCCCTGAAGCAGGGGGACAGAAATCAACAACAAGTGATATGAACACACATTAAAATATGGAGGCAGCAGCTGGAGAGAAGGAGACCCTGGGCATGATGGTCCACAAGATGCTGGAAAGCAGCTAAGTATGCACTTGGATTTCTGTTAAACCATTATGCCAGACCTCTGATGGGCATCTTTTCCTGGTTTGCTGTATCTGCAAAAGAGAAGTTTTATGTCTCTGAGTCAACTGATTTTTGTCTGATTCACTCCCTCTGTGTACAGCAAATAGGTTCACCTGTTGAACTTCTCAGTCTCTTATTGTTGTGCAAATGCACATTTCCATTAGGTAAATGTGGAAATTTAAAAGAATTGTGAAAGAACTGTGAAAGAAGAATTAGAGTAGAGTAGAGTAGAGTAGAGTAGAGTAGAGTAGAGTAGAGTAGAGTAGAGTAGAGTAGAGTATAATACTTTATTGGCCAATTGTGATTAGACACACAAGGAATTTGTCTCTGGTGCATAAGCTCTCAGTGTACAAGCAACAAGTGATAAATCATGATCATAATACAATCATCATAAATCATAATATATAACAGTGATATAAGATATTAAATAAAAGCAATCAACATAACTCATAAGATACAAACAACAAAGTGATAATTATATGATGCTAAAGAAATAGGTAATAGGAAATATGAGAAGGATAATAGTAATATAGCCCTACTATATGGTTTGGTATCTTTGGGCATAAAATAACCCATAAATCAGAGTTGATTTGAATTTTTTAATCTGAGACATTCAGTGCAGAAAGAATTCTTGGTTCATTTTTTAAAAAATCCATATAGTAATGGGAAATATTAAACAAGTGGTCTCTTTAAAGTATTTCTAGTCTTCTGCCCAAATATGCTTCAAGTGATCCAACAGTTGGCCACTGGATTATTTTACTTGTTTAAACCCATTGCTTTAATTTTATCAGCAGTGCAGATGGTTGCTGATAATATTATAGGTGTTGAAACATTTTAGATCATTGATGTGAAACAATTGTAGTGATGTGTTTGGGCCAAGATAATATTTGCAGAATCAAGGCCAGAACTGAATTGATGTAGGTTACTATTAATTCCTTTATTTACAAAAATGAATTTTAAATTGCTTCAGTACATTATGCATTTTAATATCGTGTTTCCCGAAAATAAGACCCTGTCTTATATTTTTTTGAACCCTGAAATAAGCGCTTGGCATTATTGCCATGCGCTCAAAAGCCCAATTGGGCTTATTATCAGGGGATGTCTTATTTTGGGGAAAACAGGGTATCTATCTATCTATCTATACAATCAACACAAACCTGAATATTGTATAACATCAACCAATACAATAATAAAATAATCCATCAGGGTCTTCCAAATTCCAGATGAAACAATGCCACTCTTCTTTCCTTCCCTTCACGGCTTGAAAAAGTTTCACTCCTAGGGTGCTGAAAACTGGCTCTGCTTTGGGTACCATCAATCAAGGTTCTCCTAATAAGGGAATAGAACAGCCCTGTCAAACTCCAGGCCCATGGGCTGGATGTGTTATATGCTGGCCCTGCCCATGCCTAGTTTAGTGAAGGAGAAATAAGTCCCAATACATCATGTGACGGTGATGTGACGACGGGAGTTTAACATCCGTGGAATGAAACAAGCCTTTTATACTATTGAAAAACATAGGCTAAGTGTAAACTCATACAAAAATAGACCGTTTTTCAGATATCAAGTATTGGGTATTTTTACATTAAAAACATATTGCATTAGCTTTTAAAAAGTAATTGGTAGTCAGTGTAACACTGCCAAAATGATCGACAGACATATATGATCTAGAAATTACATTTTGCTCTAGCTGTAATTTCTGAACAGTTAAAATCAGAAGGATAGAAAGGACCTCAGGAGTCATGTAGTCTAACCCCTTGCTAAGGCTCTATTTTGAAGGAGTCATACTGATCTCTATTGAAAGGAATCATACTATTTTATGAGGCAGACTGTTCCATTAATTGACAGCTCTTACCATCAGGGAATTTCTCCTGATATCTACCAGAATCTACTCTCTTTTAGTTTCAATCCACTGCTTCTTGTCTTACCCTCCAGGGTGACATGGAACAAGCCTACTTTCTCTATATATAGCATCCCTTCAGACAACTGAAGATTTCAGTCACTCAACTCTTCTTTCAGATTAAAATACCCAATTCTTTTAACCATTCCTCATAAAACTTTATTTCCTGTCCGTTTATTAAACTTGGTAGCTCTCTTCCTACTTTGTCATTGTTCTTTTTAGACTAAGACTATAGACTGGACATAGTGATCCAAGAAGAACTGAACAAGGCAGCTAAAGATGGGACAATAACTTCCTGATAATTTGTCCCAAAATAGAATTTGTCTTTTTTGCCAGTTGCATCATACAGTTGGCAAGAGCAATTCTGCACAATAATTAGTTGAACATTTCATTTATTAATATTAAAGATCTGGTCCTTTGCTTCCCAGAAAAGGGTATAGATGGTGTTCTAATGAACTGGAAGAAAAGAATGCCTGCCACAGCGATAGTCTGGCTTTCAACAGTAGGGATGACTCCAAGAAATACTCTTCACTGTGAACTAGTTACTTTGAGGGAATGCTGCTCTTTCCAGAAGGGTTATACTCTGTTCCCAGACTGATTTGTTCAATGGTCTGACCATTTTATTTTATTTTTTTCTTTAAGACATACATCTAAAGCTGGTAAAACTCAAAGTAAGCAAAGCTAAGACTTGTTCTCTATCATTCTAGAAGACAGGACACATAATGGATGAGCAAAAGCTTTATTCAGAAGTAGTTGAATCCTGCTATCTGTTATTCTAGAATGTTTGTATCATAGAATCATAGGGCTGGACGACCTTGGAAGTCTTCTCCCTGCCCAAGGCAGAAGTCCTTATACTATTCTGGACAAAAAGTTGTGCAGTCTTTTTTTGAAAACCTCCAACAATGAACACACAACTCTGGGAGACAAACTGTTCCATCATCATGTTCTGGTGGCTCCATATATTATTGTTTTATAATGAAAATAAGATAATAAAATGACTTCATATATTTTTTTTATAAAACACTCAAAACTATCATTTGCCAGTATATTTTTTAGGGCATTTTACTGAAAACAACAATATGCACATGTATATTCATGTAATACAGTGTCCTTCACTGAAATATCTTTTGTCTTTATAGTTTTCAAAGTCATGCTAAAGCTACATCTGGAACTACTGCTATCTGTTTACCAACTCTGTAGAGATTGCACAAATAGATAAAGACAATGGGAATATAGAGGCATATATGTAAAGTCATGGAATCTATTATAAACCAATCCATCACCCTCCACTTAGAGACAAACAACCTGCTTTCTAACAAGCAGTTTGGTTTCAGGAAAAATTTGTGCTGTAATCTGCAACTCCTACACTACAGAAACATTTGACCACACAACTCGATCAGGATAAAGCAATAGACGCAATTTACATAGACTTCTGCAAAGCCTTTGATTCAGTGGTACACGACAAACTACTGCAAAAACTAAGCTCTTACAGCATTTCCAGATCCCTGCACAAGTGGATAGCTGCATTCCTGTCAAACAGGCAACAAGTAGTCAAAATAGGGAGTGCCCTAGCAAACCCTGCACCAGTTAACAGCGGTGTCCCCCAAGGTAGTGTTTCTGCTTTACATAAATGACCCTTGTGATCATATTATAAGCAGCTGCATCCTCTTCGCTGATGATGTAAAACTATTTAACACCACCGATAATGCTGCTGCCCTACAAAGCAACCTTGACCATGTGTCAGAATGGTTGTGCAATTGGCAACTCCAAATCTCAACTAACAAATGCTCTGTCTTACACATTGGCAACAAAAATCAGAACACCAAATACAAGCTGGGTGGTTACAACCTTGTAGATGACCCTCACTCTGTCAAGGACCTAGGAGTACTCATCTCAAACGATCTAAGCCCCAGAGCTCACTGTAACAGCATTGCCAAAAAGGCATTAAGAGTTGTTAACCTAATTTTGTGAAGCTTCTTCTCCAGTAGCATTGTACTGCTAACTAGGGCATACAAAACCTTTGCCAGACCAATTCTCGAATACAGCTTGTCTGCCTGGAATCCATACTGTATATCGGACATTAATACAATTGAGCAGGTCCAGAGGTATTTCATGAGAAGAGTACTCCACTCCTCTGCTCACAATAGAATCTCTTATGCCACCAGGCTCGAAATTTTGGGCTTGGATAACCTAGAACTATGCCACCTACAGTCTGACTGAAGCATAATACATAAAATTGTCTGCTACAACATACTACCTGTCAACGACTACTTCAGCTTCAACCTCAATAATACACGGGCAAACAATAGATACAAACTCAAGGTAAACCGCTCCAAACTCAATTGCAGAAAATACAACTTCAGCAACAGAGTGATCAATGCCTGGAATGCCTTACCTGACTCCGTTGTTACATCCTCAAACCCCCACAACTTCAACCTGTCCTACTGTCCCCATTTATTTGAACACATTTCCTGTGTTCATGTTCATGTTCATATTTACACCTGTTATCTTGTACGTTTGACAAACTAAAATAAATAAATAAATATGAATTGGGTTGCCTTAACAGTTAAAATTGTAAATTATTTGCTGAATTCCAATAGATTTCGTTATATACATTAGAAGATGTGAATGTGTCTTGGAAAAAGGTTTCTGATTAACTTGAGTGGAAAACATACTCTGAGCTATGATTCTGGAATTTCCTAAAAAAAAAAAAAAAGTAGCTAAATTGGTCCTATAAATAATCCATACCAAAATAGGTACTTTTGTTACTAAAAAAAATCTGACTCTTTTTAGGGTTATGAAAAGGCTGGGGAAAAACCCAAGGAAACTTAGGATTCATGTAACCTAGAAAATTCAAAAGTCTGTGACCAAGTTTGTGATTTTTGAACTAGACTAATAAATGCCCTATTAAAAAATCTGGAATTTGATAATCAACAGACAAGTAAGTAAGAAAACTTACTTAAAAGAGTTTTTACGTAAAAGAGCCTGTAGTACAGTGGACTGAAGCACTGTTATTAACAGATTAACATCTGCTGCTTGCAATTACTGCAAGTTCAAATATCACCAGGCTCAAGGTTGACTCAGCCTTCCATCCTTTCAAAGGTAGGTGAAATGAGGACCCAGATTGTGGGGGCAATAAGCTGACTGTATAAATATACAAAAGTATGAAGGCTATTGCTTAACGCATTGTAAGCCACCCTGAGTCTCTGGAGAAGGGTGGCATATAAATTAAAGCAAACAAAAAAAAAACATTTTGCAAGAATGCGAAAAGAAGACTATTTCTTTCATACATAAATATTGTTTCATGGTCCACAAATAGAAGAACAAAATCCATTTTTTTAAGCAATGCTATGATTTCATGACTAGCAATTTAGGAAATACCTTACATGTTTCTCACTTTGTCCTATTTCTTTGAACGCAACAACTCAAGCACCTGCAAATAGAATTCCCCTATAAATGTTCCAGCTTGATATGGGAAAATAATGAACTGTTGAGTAGGTTATGATGCTACTATAAGTGTTTCAAACACCGAAATTCATTATTTAATTATTTATCATCTCTTTTTTTGGTATTGGCAGCTACAGCTCTATATAATTTAGTCTTCTTTAATATTCTGTAACTGTCCCAAAAAACTGTTGTGTTTTTTCAAGAGGCAACTGGACTTCCTTTGTTTTTCCTTGAAGATGTTTCGCTTCTCATCCAAGAAGCTTCTTTAGTTCTTCTTGGATTGAAATGTCTTCAAAGAAAAACAAAGGAAGTCCAGTTGCCTCTTGAAAAAGCTCCTTTGGGACAGCCATGACCTGGATGACTAAGAATCTCCATAGATATACTGTAGCTGGTTGATACAGTATGTGTTTTATTACGTTTTTTATGTTATATCCAAAGGATGGTGTTTTTCTTTGAAATTACTTTTTAATTATAGAAACACTAAACAAAAGTGTTTGTTTGTTTGTTTGTTTGTTTGTTTATTCAATTTATATGCCGCCCTTCTCCGAAAACCCAGGGCGGCTCACAATACACTCAAAAAATCACTATAAAAACACTTAAAAATTAAAAACATTGAAGACATTAAAACCCATTCACACCATTCATGGCCAGATCTTGTCAGATCGCAAAGCGTTTAAATTTTTGAATTTAAAAACAAATGTGTAATTTGGAATATTAAATACATCTTCAACCATACTGTAATTGAATTTGACAAGTTTCTAAATGGGAACAGTGGATCATCCTAACTAGAAGAAGAGGGAAGGACAAAGCCTATTGTCATTTCTAGTTGCTTAATGAAAAGCAGAGGATTTCCCACATAAATTTAATCTGGTTCTGGATTATATTTCCATTCCTTCAATACTTTATCTGTTGTTCACTTTAATTCAGAACCTCAGATAATTTTGCACATATGTTTTTACTTGCAGTGGGGTTGAGCAAAGATTATACGAGTTGGCATAGAAGCATACAAAGTATAGAATGTCACATTGGTTTCTTCAAATTTCCACTTTATTTGGGCAAACATGCAGAGAACATATACACCCACAACACATCCAGATTTAGTTATATATGTATTTTTTTCATACAATGCTACCTTTGAATACCTTTTGTATCATCTGTAATATTTGTGATGTTTTAAGAAAGGCATTAATAGTTAAAATACCATGGAAATGGAGATATTTATATGGATAAATATTTACAAGCAGTAATATTTATTTATTCAATTTTTATGCCACCCATCTCACCTTTTGATTAAAAGGTGACTCTGAATGGCTTACAGATTATAAAACAAGTAAAAACTAATTACAAGATTAAAACAACACAAAGTTCTCATGCTGTGGTGATGCAGTGGTTAGACTGCAGTATTGCAGGCTAATTCTGCTAACTGCCTGCAGTTCGATCCCGACTCAGCCTTCCATTCTTCCAAAGTTGGTAAATTGAGGACCCTGATTGCTGGGGGCAATATGTTGACTCTGTAAGTCTCTTAGAGAAGGCTGTAAAGCACTGTGAAGGAGCATATAAATCTAAGTGCTATTGCTATTATTAAGAAATATACTAAAACCAAACTGAGAGAGCTAAACACCAAATGGGACAGGAATGAGATCTTACCCCATCAGCCACCTCCAGCAGTGAGAACCCAGAAGGCAGGTTGGGTGGCCACAGTGGAAAAGGCTCTTTTTCTTAACCCTGTCTGCTTCAATTCCTTAGCAGATGGGATCTGTAGCAAGCCTCTTTTACTGGCATGAGTGGGACAGGCTTGTCCCATTGTGGAGAGATGCCTCCTCAGATACCCTGGACCCATGTCATGTAGGGCTATTTAGAAAAGAATTTCAAATCTGATAACAATGAAGTACTTAATCATAAGCATGAATATGTAATTTGAAAAATAGTTTTTGTACTAGTCTGTTCCAATACTAATACTGTTCAAAATATTATTTAATGCATATGTTGCTTTCAGTTTATTCTATTTTACAGATTTGCAGGGACATATATCTATCTAAAAGAAATTCATCACCACAGTCATCTATAAATTTATCTTTATTTATTTATTCAACTTGTTCAATTTGTTATTTGTTTAACACATTGTAAGCCGCCCTGAGTTTCTGGAGAAGGGCGGCATATAAATCAAACTAATAAATAAATAAATAAATAAACTTGTATGCTGCCTTTCTCCGAAGACTCTTTATAGAAGAAAGACATGTAACTAATAATATTAGTTTCTTTGGTCATTTATCAAGTGATAGTATTTAAAACTAAATCACTAATATTCTCAAACATGAGAAGTATAGTGCATTAATCCTTGTCACAGGAATAAATAAAGAAAAGGAAAAGAATAGAATCCATAACTTGAGAGATGGGAAAGCCAATTGGATTACAGGGGAAGAAGGGAAGAAAATAATTGCACAGGAATTTTATACTAACCTATATTGTAAGGAAGATAAGTCTGAGCAGGAAATAAAGAAATACTTAGAGGAATCAGACATACCCAAAATACCAGGTTTATCTAGGGAAGTATTGGATGAAGAAATTACGGAGGGGGAAATCGAAAGGGTCATGGGAAAACAAAAGACAGGGAAAACTCCCGGTACAGATGGCCTACCGATTGAATATTACAAAGCACTTTGGGAAATACTAGGTACGCATATGACTGAGTTATTTAATGGGGTGATTCGGGAGGGACAGACCCCGAAATCATGGACAGAAGCACTAATAACTCTTTTGCCAAAGGACGATAGTGACCTATCTCAGATTCAGAACTATAGGCCCATCTCGCTCCTTAACGCAGATTATAAATTATTCGCAGCAGTTTTAGCAGAGAGACTCAAAGGGTTTCTTAACCAATTTATACATGAAGACCAAAATGGCTTCTTACCAGGCAGACAGATTAGAGACAATATAAGAATAGTTATGAATGTTTTGGAATACTACGAAACCCATATTGATAAACAACTGGCCCTGGTATTCATGGATGCACATAAGGCCTTTGATCGTGTGAACTGGAGCTTTTTAATAGGTTTACTGCAACATATGCAATTTGGAGAAAGATTTATTCGGGCAATCCGTGCAATTTACTCGAAGCAGACTGCTAAAATTTCAATTAATGGTGATGTATCCGGTCAAATTGATATTGAGAAAGGAACTAGACAAGGGTGTCCGCTTTCCCTGTTGTTATTTATTCTGTCATTAGAACCCTTACTGAGGGAAATTAGACGTAATACGGGGATAAAAGGTATTTATATCCAAAATCAACAATATAAGGTGCAGGTTTACGCTGATGACTTAATATTTATATTAGAAGATCCGTTGATATCGGGACCGTGTCTGACCCAGGAAATAGAAAAATATGGTAAGGTGGTGGGATTAAAAGTCAATAGGGAAAAAACTAAAATTATTGCCAAAAATCTGACAGTAAAGCAAGGGAAAGAATTAGAAGCGAATTTGAGGTTCCAAATTGTAAATAAACTAAAATATCTAGGTGTTATTATATCAGCCAAATGCTCCACGATCAAAGAAGACAACTATCTGAACCTTCTCAAGAGAACAGGTCAGGATCTAGAGAAGTGGAAGAACATGCAGATATCCCTACTAGGTAGAATAGCAATTATAAAAACTTACATACTCCCGAAATGGATATACCTATTCTATACAGCACCAGCTAGATTGAATAATATTTTTTTAAAAAAAAACTAAATTACTATGTCCTTAAATTCATTTGGCAAAATAAAAAACCCAGAATCAAACTTAAAATGCTTCAAGAGCTTAAAGAAAGAGGAGGATTTGGTGTTCCAAAATGGGAATACTACTATCAGGCCGCAAATTTAGTCTGGATCAGGGATTGGATATTGTTGAGAAGAAGGAGGTTGTTGATCTTGGAAGGGGAGGGGCTACATCAAGGTTGGCATTATTTTCTTTGGCAAAACAAAATCCCAAAGCACAGGTGCCTTGCAGGACATTATGTGAGGAATATTCTAATTGAATCCTGGAGGAAAAAGTAAGGGTAAATTTTACTCTTCAATCCCCTCTTGGCAGGTCCCACTCGAAGCTATAATGTATAGGCCTCTATATAACAAAGAAAATCACCTCTCTTACCGGGAACTTTTGGACCCCCATGGTAGTCTGAAATCAAGAAATGAGTTGGAGTTGCAGGGAAGACAACTGGATTGGTGGGCTTATGCCCAAATTTGCTCGAAATTTTAAAAAGATAGGGAACAAGATGGTATTAATTTGAATCAGCATGATCTGGACAATATCATTCTAGGAAAAGAGGACAAAATGTTATCAAGGATATACAAACTTTTAATAGACTATTGGATAGGGGATGAAATAGTTAAAGACTCTATGATTGCCTGGGGGAGAAATATTGGCTATCCAATTGATATGACAAAATGGGAAGAAATCTGGCTTAAATATATGAAATTCCTGTGGGCAACATCATACAAAGAAAATGTGTACAAGATGCTGTACAGATGGCACCTTCCACCTGCTCGTCTTTCTAAAATGTATTCAAATCTCTCACCAAACTGTTGCAAGTGTGGGGAGATTGGCACCTATTTCCACATGTGGTGGACCTGTTCCAGGATGACTGAATTCTGGAAAATTATACAGGCATGGATCATGGAAATCACAGGTTATAACCTAATTCTGAAACCAGAGTACTATCTACTGAACATTAGGCCAGACAACATAGGCACAAATATATGGTGTCTGTGTGTATTTATCACCACGTCAGCAAGAATATGTTTCACCCAACATTGGAAAGGGAAAGACCTGCCAGCTGAAGATTTGACTTTGGAGAAAATTTTGGATTATGCGGAAGCCAACAGACTGACTAAAGCATTGAGAGATCAAAAGGACTCTGTATATTTCCAATGTTGGGATAAATGGTATGTTTGGTTGAACAACAGACGCCCAAAAAGTCAAGTATAACCAGGATTATGTTTAATATATGTTAAAACTGACTGAAGCCTCCATACCGTAGAAAGTGTAAAAAAAAAAAAAATCCTTGTCACAGGAATATAGATGAGGACAATTATTATGACTGGAACCCTTAGATTATTGAATTATATGGATTATTCATATCTCTATATCGACATCACTACTATATGTTTTAGATATACAGATAATAGACAGATAAGAAAGACAGATATACAGATAATAGAAGACAGATAAATAGATAGATAAATAGATAATGATTGATTGATAATAAATAGAAAATAGATAATGACGGATGATAGATAACAGAGAGATGATAGAACAGGGTGCCCAATCCCCGGTCCATGGCTTGGTACTGGGCTGTAGCCAGTGGTGGGTTTCTACTGGTTTGCCCTGGTTCGCTCTGCCCACCCGCCCGGACATCATCATGGACGCTCTGCGTGTGCGCAGAAGGTTCTGTGAATGCACAGAAGCACCACACACTCGGTTTTCTTGCATGTGCACACACGCTCCCGGTTCCAAACCAGTAGCGAAGGTAAATTGAACCCACTACTGGCTGTGGCCCATTGAGAACCAGGCCACGCAAGCAGCAGGTGAGCACACAAGTGAGCACAGCTGCATTTGCACAAGCAGCGCAAACCATCCCCTATCCCCCCTGCTGCCACTACCATTGCTGTCACCCCCACCGCCAATCCTTCTGATGTAGTGCCAGGGAGGGCGGGAGGGAGAGAGAGAGAGAGAATGAGAGACAGAGAGAGAGAGATGGAGAAGGAAGGAGAAGGAGAAGAAGAGAGAGAGAGAAAGAGAAAGAAAAAGAGAAAAAGAGAGAAAAGATGAACATGTTGAAACATCCATAGAGCAGGTATGTGAGGTATTCATGCAACTTCTGTTTCATCTCTAGAGCAGTCTACATACCAGATGCTTAGGGAATTGTGATGAGGGGAAATCATTATCTGAAAACTTTACTGTTTTATGTTTTTGTGGTGAAGCTTTTGTATTTTTTCCTCTTTTGCTTGTTAGGAATTCTCTTTTAGCTCAACTATTTTTTTAAAAAAAAGTCCATTAGAGTTTGTTGTGAGTAGATATATCTTATTGACTGTAGAAAATGGCTTTCTAAACAAATTATATTTTAAAATCAAGCTAAAATGAGAGGATCTGCCAAGCAGGTTTTCCCAAGTCCTCATAGCTCTACACTATTGTGACTGTCTTCTTGGATCAATTTCCCAGCTTGAATTCCAAATGACTTGGAAGCAATCCTAAACTAATGTGGATGCAGACACTTCAAATCTCCAGTTCCACTAGTAGTGACAAGGATGTGACAGGAGAACTAAAGAAGACAAATAGGAATCCAGAAACAGGCCAAGCACTGTGTTTCCAATTGTTTAAATAATCCAAAAGACACCTATGTTGCTTTACTATCTTCGGTCAGTGTCTTCAAGTTCTGAAAACATTTTAGGTTGCAGAACTGAGTAGCATTTTATAATAAAGAAGATGTCAGCATGTACAGAACAAGGGTTACAAGATAAGTATATCTTCATATAAAGCCAAACTTCTGAATATCTTGATTCAGATTTTTTTTTTTTTTTTTTTGTAAAGCCAACTATGCTATAAAGACAGAACCAAATCTGCTTTTCTTCTCCAAATAAACAGCAAAAAATTTGGTGAGGTTTTCTTGCAGGATAATCAGGACTGGGCAATCAGTCCTTTCAGGACCTATAGCCATAAATTTAAAACAAGCAAAGTATAAAAGAAAAATTACTTCACTTGCTTCAATTTCTTTTTGGCTAAGACATTGCCATTGTAATCTCAAGCATTTCTACTCAGAATAAGCCACCATATTCTTTTAAACTTAAGCCATATTAAGAATACATTGAGCTTTCTAGCCCAGCTTTATCTGTACTGTCAGAAATGCATAAGATTCGCAGATGGTAAGCTTTTTCAGCTTTACCTGGAGATACTAGAAACTCAATTTGTCACCATCTGCATGAGAAGCACAAACTCTGTCTCTGATCATTGTCCCTTTATGCACTCAATTTTATTTTGTGGTTGATATCCTGGTGTGTGTGTGTGTTGCATTTCTTTTCTCTGGTAATGCACAATGTTGTTGTTTTTTTCCTCGTTGTTTTATTGTTTACTTTTTGAAGTATAAGCCATCCGGACTAACCTGGTATATGCGTCCTCCAAACTCAAGAAAAGAAAAGAAAAGAAAAAAGGAAAGGAAAGGAAAAGAAAGGAAAGGAAAGGAAAGGAAGAGTCATAAGAGGACAATTATCAGTAAAGAGTTTATGGTTTACATACAGATGGTGATAAAAATAAACACTACACAGAGAGAGGGGGAGAGGGGAAGGAGGGAAAAAGGAGAGGGAGTGGGAGACGGAAAAGGAGAGGGAGAGGGAGGGAGAGAGAGAAACACACATACACCCAAACAAGAGGGAATAATAGCCCATCTCTAAGATCAGCCACATTTCCAAAACATTATCAGGATAGTAGCCATTTGGATCTTGGGGGATACTGTTGAATAATGCTGGGACCACAACACAGAGGTTATGTTTCCTAATGCCTAGAGAATGATACTTGTTAATTTTCTCTGGTTTCCTAAATTTTATGTTATCACTGAGTTAAACTCAAATTCTGAATAGACATACAGTACTTATTACCATATAAGCAAGTTTTTAAAGTTGATGTTTTCGTAGAGACTTAAATATAATATTACTTTGGTGTTTGATTGATATTAATATTAAACAAATTCCAATTTGACTATATTATGGAAAGGACCATAACTATAAATGTCTATAGAATGTTCAAATTATTAGATTTATTATTAGACAATAATACTGCTTTCTTATTGTTCTAGCAACTTTACAAAATGAAGAAGCTTTTTAAAATAATTACTTGATCTGAAGAGGCCCAATGCTATTGTATCTTCTTCTAAAAAGCAGAGAAAAGGGAGTACTTCTAGAAAGCCACATCAGTTTTAGCAGCATCATATGTTGTTCTGTTGTAGTATTAAGGTAAGGCAGCTGAGTTAGACCCTGACTTAATAATAATAATAATAATAATAATAATAATAATAATAATAATAATAATAATAATAATAATAATTTTATTTCTATACCACCCTTCTCCCGAAGGACTCAGGGCGGTGTACAGCCTATTTAAAAACACAGACAAGACAATGATATAAAATTTAAAATAATTAAATAAGTGGCTCAAATTTAAAACCCCAATAAATTTAAATACCCCAATTTAAAACTATTGTGTTGATAGTCCGGCCTGGCGGAACAACAGGGTCTTCAATGCGCAGCGAAACACCCAGAGGTCGGAGATCTTACGAATTTCCGGGGGCAGTTCATTCCACAGGGCTGGGACTCCCACAGAGAAGGCCCTCCCCCTGGGCGTCGCCAGCCGACATAACTTGGCTGATGGCACCCTGAGGAGGCCCTCTCTGTGGGAACGAACTGGTCGGTGGGAGGCTATTGGTGGCAGAAGACGGTCTCGGAGGTACCCGGGTCCTATGCCATGGAGCGCTTTAAAGGTGGTAACCAACACCTTGAATCGCACCCGGAAGACCACCGGGAGCCAGTGCAGCTCGCGCAGGAGGGGTGTGGGGTGGGGTGGGTGGGGTGTCATGTTTGGAGTAGATCCATTTAAATAATTGGGAGGAATTAGTGTGACTACATTTAAGAAAACTTTGTGGCATTAATATACTGTCATAACGTACATTTCTCCAATTTTTTGCTATTTCTATGAGTCAGGCACACATGTACAGATATACATTGCAAACAGTGTACATCGTCTGTACTGTTTCAAAGAAAAATACTGTAATTATTCCTTGAATTTTGCCTTTTGTTCGCTATCTTGCATTTTTCAAAACATAGAATTGACTTTAAAGAATAACTTTTAAAGCAAAATTGGATTGTTTCTAATCTAGCAGATCGCTATCCTTTGCACAATTATTTGAGATTACATTTCATCTTACTTTTTTGTAAATCGTACGCATCTCTCAGAAGTATCTCTCAGGTTATTCAACTGCACTTATTTCCATTAACCGGTTTCTCTTTTTTTTCTATTTACCTTGAGTAAGTTTGAATGTGTAAAAGGAGTCACTGGTGTAATTTTTATGTGGGGAAGCATATGAATTTAATACATGCATACATATTAAATAAATATAATTTATAAATAATAAATACTATTGTGCCAATAAAAGGAGGAATTTTTTTGGCTCAGATTGCAATGTGGGATTCTTGATGCTCTTTGAGCTCAGTTGTTTTCTGCAGACTTTTCATTACCAAACTAGGTAACATCATCAGTTACCTAGTTACAGTGTACTATTGTACAGTATTGTACTACTGTATATGATTGTACTATAATACTGTTGTAGAATTGCTACTTCTGACTCAGAATCATTGATAATATGTTATACTTTCTCATCTCAGATTTATTTAGCTAAATTTCTATAAAGCTGACATAAAAACATCCATTAAACATCTATGATATTGTAAACAGGTTGTCACCTATCAGATCTGAAAGGACAGGCAGAAATAATTAAAGACAGAAAGTTTTTATCTAGGCTCTGCATCACAAAGGGTTTAACAAGCACCTATAATTGCATCTGGAAGTCCACTGGTAACCAAGACAGGTGCCCAAGCAGCAGTGCTGCATAAGAATTCCAAGGGGCAGCCATAGCTATTTGAAGTGTTACTGTAGATTTAAACACCTGTACTAAACCAGAGCAAGATTTTGAGTCTTGAAGAAATGAATGAGGGACAAAAGAACAGCCATAGATTTTGAACCAATTATGCAGTGTCATGCTTCATTGATATGTCAAAGATAAAACAGTATTTTATTGCTAACCATATGAATGAATACTTTTATATTCATATAATTTTACTGCTAGTTATATGAAGGTTTTTGAGCATACCTTTTTAAGAAGATGAAGAAAGAGGAGGAGGAGGAAGAAGAAGAGGAAGAAGATACAGTCCTGCCTTTATAGGTGATAAGGCTTTTTGTGGGAATGGGATATACTTTTTAATTACAAACATGACATTTTTCCATTCGTACTATAGGGGTCTGACTGGCACCCAAGTCCACCAATAGATTTCAATGAATATGGGTGGCAAAGCCCAGTCCTTTCATGTTACCTGTCTAACAGACAAGCTTGATGTTTAAATCAATTACACAGACATTTAAATCCTTTTCCCATGCCAGCACATTGCCCTTTAAGCTTTAAGGTTTTCATTCTTGACTTGGCTCATGCATTCAGCCTGCACATTAACTCTGAGGTAGAGATCAGTAATAAATCATTTAGTACCTCTGTCAAGAGAGTGGCTGTTGTTTTTTTTGGGGTGAATTGGGATCCCCATATTTCTGCACTATAATAGAGCAATAATGGATGGTGCTGAAACAGAACACGCTGGAATGCATATGCGAGGGAAATGTGGAACTATCCTGAAATGGCAGTTTTCCTAAATAAATAGCACATCCGTTTACTTAAAGCTAATCATAAAGGGAACAAATTGCACCCATGTGCATAAGAAAGAAACCTGAGCACAATCCAAGAGTTTAAAGAACCCATTGTTTTCTAAACTGACCCTGGATATGTGTCAGATTACATCTGTTGGGGTGATTCTAATGCCAGCTTCGTATTTT
Source organism: Pantherophis guttatus (assembly GCF_059756535.1). NCBI lineage: Eukaryota > Metazoa > Chordata > Lepidosauria > Squamata > Colubridae > Pantherophis > Pantherophis guttatus. The sequence continues at coordinate 62,969,708 of NC_142068.1, forward strand.
TAATTATAAATATATAAAACATTTTAATAAGATGACATTCTGGCCTTACTAAGCCTTTAAAAAGCTGGATGTGGGTGGAGCGGGCAGAATGGTATTCCACATATCCCGAGAGAGATGCCAGCATAGAATGATTGAATGTTTTCCTGTAATAAATTGGGAAAAATCTGGTTTGTAAGAATGGATCCAAATCGCTTGGCACTGGAAAAGTAATTTGTTACCTAGTTTCCTCTTTCCAAGTTCAGTGGAACTTCATTAGCAAGAAGTATAATATTTTTTTAAAAAGTAAGAAGAGAAAGGTGAAAAAAGCTGGGTGTTTGTTTGTTTGTATGTGTGTGTGTTTTACTTATGGCTCCCAACCAGAGGCTTAGCAGCCAAAAAGAGAGAAGGGGGTGCTTAGGACAAAAGCCAGATCTATAGCTACCTTCTTTGTACCTTTCCAAATCTCAAACCTGCTTAATTATGATTAATTGCCACATGGATAATCAGATACGGTTTCAAAAGGTTGGAGATGACAGTCCAAGGACACCAGGGAAGGAGGAAGTTTTGCCTTTGATACAAGAGAGAATGAGAAAGAGAGAAAACACAACAACCCAGTTCCTTGTAACCTTTTCTTATTTTAACAATTCCAAAAGGAATTAATGCCATCAGTATATTGTTCCTCCTCCTGGGAGTTCAGCTTCAACTGTACAATTTCTGCAGCTGTCAGTTTTTTCAGACCTCCTGTCAATAAAGTAATGTTGGGGTGCCCCTTTCTTCTCGACTGAAAGCAGTTTCAAGTTTCCGCTTTATGTCTATGCTTTCTGGGTGGTGTGACATGATGAGAAAGTCGAGGGGAAAAAATAATAGCAGTTAAAAAGCTTCTACTCTTGACTTAACTGGATCAAATGTAATAGACTTCAGCCTTTTTCTCCCTTATTTCCTTTGCTTGATTTAGAAAAACACTGTGAAAAGTGCAGGAGATTTTGTCTTGCCAGCTCTTTCCTCCATTTAAAATCCCTTTGGCTAAGTCAAGGATCACAGTATGTCATTTCCAGCCTAACAGAAGTGCTGGGCCTCATTCAGCTCCTATTACGAGGAGGCAAATCCCCAGGTTCCAGGCGCCAGTGTTTCTGCTTTTTTGGCTCTTTTCCCGGTATTGTTTCCTTCATTACATTCCAGAGTGCCTCTCAGCCAGTTAATGTTTGCTCTGGGAGGTCCAAATATCCAGCAATCAGCTCTGAACTTCTCTCTTTTTGTTGAGAATTGCAGGTTTCAAATGCAATTGTTGCCTTTAAAGGGATAGGTGCAGGTGAACACACCACAGCGCTAATTTTTCATTTTATTGACAAATAGTATTATTTGCCACAGCTTTGTTGCGTACCCTCCTAAAAAAATAATTGTAGAAAATGTCTGCCTTTTAATATATCTTATTGGGATTGGATATATTGTTTTTACCAGTTTGGGAACAAATGCTACTTTATTCCCTTTCCCTACTTCTTCACATCCATTAAACCAGTGTTTGTCAACCTTGCTTATTTTAAGATGTGTGGACTTCAACTCCCAGAATTTCCTAGCTAGCTATGAGGAATTCTGGGAGTTAAAATCCATACATGTAAAAAGTTGGTAAGGTTGACAAACACTGCATTACATTGAGAGGTGGCATACAATAGCAATAGCACTTAGCAATAGCAATTAGACTTATATACTGCTTTACAGTGCTTTATAGCCCTCTCTCAGCGATTTACTGACTCAGCATATTGCCCCCAACAATCTGGGTCCTCATTTTACCCACCCCGGAAGGATAGAAGGCTGAGTCAACCTTGAGCCTGGTGGATTTGAACTGCCAAATTGTATGCAGCCAGCAGTCAGCAGAAGTAGCCTGCAGTACTGCAGTCTAACCACTGTGCCACCAAGGCTCTTGAATAGAATAGAATAGAATAGAATAGAATAGAATAGAATAGAATAGAATAGAATAGAATAGAATAGAATAGAATAGAATAGGACCTTGGAGGTCTTCTAGTCCAGCCCCCTTCTCAAGCAGGAAACCCTATACCATTTCAGACAAGTAGCTGTCCAGACTCTTCTTAAAAATCTCCAATAATGAAACATTGTTCTTTTTTTCCCATCTAGTCAGTCAAAAGCAGATAAATTGAACTGAATTGAGTAAGAGTTCAGAATGTTGAATGGCCCTATAGAATAGTTCCTATGTCAGAGTATGCCAGTTAAAAGAATAGATTTAGTCAGTGAAAGTTTAATATTGTAACATTTGGCAGATATGGAGTACTAGTGTTGAAAAAACCCCAATTGTGACTACTTAACTGCAGTTCACAGCCTGTGTATTTATCTGTCAATCACCAACTGTATCATTTGGAATGTCATCTAGTCAAAGATGACCTAACGAGTGGCTGCTTAGCCACATTTACCATCAGGAAATCCATCGTAATTTTCAACTGAATCTTTTTTCTTTCAATTTTAACCCATCAACCTTGTTCTCCTCTTAGCTTCACCAGAGAACAGGGACAGCCTTCTTGCGTGTGACAGTCTTTTAGATATTTGTAGACCTCCACCATCTCTTCCATCATTTAGATAAGGATCTAATTCTTTGATCGTTTTCCATAAACTTTATGCTAGAGCATTTATGACACTAGTAGGTCTAAATCGATCCCAGCATTGTTATCTCTTTTAAAAGAGATGCACTATCCAGAATGGGGCATAAGACTTCAAGTGTAGTCTAAACTAGATAAGAAAGATGGCACATATTTAATATACCCCCCCATAGTAGCATCCCACATGAAAGGGAAAAATATAACAACTCCCAGACATCAGAATTTTATTTCTTTAAAACTGAAGTTGTAGACTTGAAACTAGTTTTTTCCATTCACCCTATGAGTGCATAGTTTAATTTAGTAGAATTGAGTTATGTCCATGACATATTCTGATCGACATTTATTAATATAAGTTAGTACTTAGAGTTTTTCATTTTAGATTTATATAGGTTTTATAAAACAACCTATTGGAAAATCTGCAATTTTTTTTTGTTTAAAATGTTTCCTAATTAGTAGACTTCTTTTTAAAAATCTCCTTAATACTTTTTTGAACATTATTTTTCTCGATATGCTTATTAATGTAGATTTATTCAATATACATTTTAACTACTAGTAGCTTCTTTGTAAAAAAAATGCAAATATTCCTAGTATTTTTCTATATATCACTTATAAATAAATATGTTTTGTTTAAAAATTTAACTGAAGAACATGAATATGTTAATCGTTCATTGCAATGAGTTCAGCCATGTCACTACAGAGTCACGGAGGGAGGGGAGAATGCCAGTTTTCTCCTATTGCTATAACTTGGACTTCCCTTAAAATCTTAATAAACCGAATACAGAAGAAATCAGAAGTTATGATCATTTGGAATTCTTTTCAACATCTTGAACCCATAACCACATTTCATTTCCAACAGTCTTGTGAGCAAATGCTCTTATTACTCTCCTCTTCTCTCTGCAAATGTTTGTCATCGGTATGTAAACTTCTTTAAAAACACTGTAAGCCTGGAAAAATATCGCTTCCCTATACTCATCACATTTTAATCCTTCGTTTATATGATAAAGGCTTGAAATAACCTGTTAACAGATTATATTATAATTAATATAATAATTTATATTAATAAATGTTACGACCTCTATCTTTAAAAAGAAAAATAGCAGCTTTGAGAGAAAGGATGTCATTCAAAGGAACTAACTGCAGGGGTGAACAAGTAGGTTTAATCTTTTTATCATATTAGTTTCCTACTGACAATCTTCTCTAAATTACCATTGCCTTAAAGAATGGTTGCTGGAACTGGATATGTCTAGTTTGATGAAAAGAAGGACTAGGGTTGACATGATAGCAGTGTTCCAATATCTCAGGCGTGCCACAAAGAAGACGGAGTCAAGCTATTCTCCAAAGCACCTGAGGGCAGGACAAGAGGCAATGGATGGAAGCTAATCAAGGAGAGAAGCAACTTAGAACTAAGGAGAAATTTCCTGACAGTTAGAACAATTAACCAGAGGAACAACTTGCCTCTAGAAGTTGTGAATGCTCCAACACTGGAAGTTTTTAAGAAGAGATTGGATAACCATTTGTCTGAAATAGTATAGGGTTTCCTGCCTAAGCAGGGGGTTGGACTATAAGACCTCCAAGGTCCCTTCCAATTCTGTTATTCTATTCTATTCTAACAGTGAGGACAATTAACCAGTGGAATAGGTTGCCTTCAGAAATCATGGGCGCTCCATCACTGGATGTTTTTAAGAAGAGACTAGACAGCCACTTCTCTGAAATAGTATAGGTTCTCCTACTTCAGCAGGGGGCTGGACTAGAAGATCTCCAAGGTCCCTTCCAGCTCTATATTATTCTATTCTAATTCTAATTTTGCCTTCAAAATTAAAATCTATAAACACGGAATAGATATCTGTATTTTGCTTTTTGAGTTCAGGAAAAAAAAGAGTTTTATTAGGAAAATGGTGACAAAAAAAGTTAATCTTTCTTTCTTACAACTCTATTTAGGTTCAGGTTCTTTGCAATGATTGTAAAGCAGACTTCAATGAGAGCCAGAAATCTAATAATGGATATCTTGTTTTTGTATTTTCCAAAGTGGTAGCCATGATAGCTTTTTCAGCCAAAAACTGGACAAAGAATCTTGTGAACCTTAAGGATTGACCATTTTATCGTTACTCCATCCAATACATTTTGTTTGTATTATTTGTGTTCCATGAAGGTTTAAACAGTAAAAAAAAAATGTTAATCTTTAAGAAACTGACTGTTTGCCAATTTTCATGTGTAATTTGATGTTAAATGATACAACCAATTTACAAACAATGTAATTGGAGGACCATTATCAAGATTTGTGCTTGATAAACATTGTTTTAGAATTCAAGGATTTAAAAAGCCATAAAGAAAAGTAGTATTTTTATTTATTTATTTTTAAAAAAAACCATGTTTGATAGTAAACTGTACTACATTTAAGTGTATTTCTGCATACTGTTGAAAATTGCTATTAAAACCATGCAAAATTTCTGATTGGTGAGCGAGATTTCCTTGTATCAAAAAGTGGGGCATATTGCACAAAATAATTGTTACTGCTAAGATGTCCTTTTTTTCAGATCTTAATTTAGTATAGATAGTTAAAACTTCATTTTGGCAATTCATCTTCATTTGTACATCCGGATAGAACTCCAAATATACTTTTTCTCCGATCATCTTTTCTGCAATGAATAGGGTTGGTAATCTTCCAAAATTACTTCATACCTCATATAAGCACAGAATCTCTCTAGAGTTCATTAAAGCAGCTCAAACTTTTTTCAAATTTCACAGGAGCCAGGGGGGAGGGGGAGAAAGGGTAAGTTTTAAGAGTCACATTAACTTTAATGAAATATATATACCTGTAGTCCTAATGCTCAACACTGGTTTATACTGATCCTTGTACTTTAAATGAATGTTGGCAGAACTCCACAACTAGCTATCAGAATTTTAGTTCTGTCTTTCTTCATTCTCCAAATCCAGTATATTGGAATACCCTTTAGAGGAACACATTTAGGGATTCACTGGTAGAGGGTCTATTACTGGATCATTACATGATTACAGTGTCCTCTACATGACACCGCCTTGAAAACCATTAGAACAGTCCAGAAAGTGGCAGCCTGTACAAAATTGGGCACACCACTGTAACATCCATATTATGCTACTGCTACATGAACTGTACTGTGTCCCAGTACACTTCAGAGTGCAATTTAAAGGGCTGATTGTCACCTTTAAAGTGATGTATTATATAATATCTATGTGTAGCCTACAAATAGGTATCTACAGATATAGTGGAGCAGTGGTTAGAATGCAGCATTGCAGGCTAAATTCTGCTGGTTGCCAGAGTTTGATCCTGACATGCTCAAGGTTGACTCAGCCTTCCAGCTGTCCAAGATCAGTAAAATGAGGACCCAGATTGCTGTGGGCAATACGATGACTCTGTAAACTGCTTAGAGATGGCTATAAAGCACTATGCAGTGGTATATAAGTCTAAGTGCTATTGCTAGTGCCATTGCTACCATATAAAAGGATGATCTTTGGTTTGGTTACTGTTTCTTGGTGCTTAAGATATGCCCACTCAAAATATAAGCACCCTTTACAAACATGGATACTGCTTGGAACATTAATACACTTCATAGTTTTTTTCATATACTTCCTCAGCACAAGGCAATGATAAATGGAAAGGAAAACAGGACCATGTGATTATATCTGCTCTTGTCATAGGGTAGAGTGAGGAAACACAGATGGATGGAAAGAGATAAACCAGTGAGAGTCAAATGTTGAGATATGACCAACATCATGTTCCTATTCTTCTCTTTATCAATGTCTGCCTACACACTAGTGTGAAAAGGGTTTAGAGGGCCACAATACTTCTTACCATATATTATATTTCACATAAGGCCACCAGAAGGGCAATTGATAAACAATGGCCACAAATAATTAGTGATCTAAGCTTTGCTGCATTCTGATATGTGACGGGGGGGGGGAAAGGAAAATAAAAACAATTCCGTCTTTTTTATTAATAGATAATTCAGAAAAACCATAATAGAAAACCTGGAAAGTCATTTGTATCATGCTACAAATAAAATACAAACCAACTCTACACAAGTATTTTATGAGTCAATGCAGCACAGGTCAACACTTTAAGAAGGTTATGAGAATATAGTAAGGACATCAAATTAAAAGAGGTCTGGAGAGAAAAGATTACATTGTTCTGACAACAACATTTCCAAACAGACCTTTAATGTTTTTTTTTTTAATTTACAGTCTGAGATTAAATATTTTATGCAAATATTAGACAACAGCTGAGAAGTCTTCAATTTAGGATTTGAAACGAATTGAAAGCATGCAAGACATATTCATTTCCTAAGCAGTTTAGTTTTAAAATCTGCATTGTCTCTTTTAGGATTAACTGACAGTAACTCTTTGTGTTTAAATGGATTTACCTTCAGCATGGTTTGTTTTCCAGACAGCATTATGCTCCAGTACTCTGGCATAAATGGAAATGTAAAGACACACAGATCAAGCAAAAATGTATCCTTAATTCATAACCCCCCAAACTTCTGTTTAAATTTCATTATGAAATAGGATTTCAGCTTCATATCCCGTGCCTAATCCTGTTCTCTAAAAGGTATAAAAAAAACCCTCTTGACATATTATAACAGACTTTTGTGGTAGTTGCCTATATTGATTAAAACATCAAGCAGCTACATATAAACCAATAACGAATTACTTCTCTAAGAAGATAAAACTTTGTGATATTTAAAATTACAGACTTGAAAGTAAGTAAAATTACCATTAATTATGTAGAAGGGAACAGCACCTTAGCAGTAAACAAGATAAGCACCTCAAACAGCACTAATAATTTTAATTAACATTTCATACTTCCATTCACTTTCTTTCAAGGTCATCTGCTGACTCCTTCTATGACAGGATTACTTAGTGTACTAAAAAAACCTTAGTTAATTGTTATAATATAAACATCATAAATTATTACCCATTTTTAAAAATTATTTTTTGGAAATCATCTCAACAGATATATTTACAGATAGATACATGAGAATTAATGCAAACATGTATAGTTTTTCTGAAGTGGGACATTAAATTGCTACCCACCAGTCCTTTGTGCCAGTGTTGTGTTGTCCCATTGACACTTGCTATTTTGCCACCATAATGGGACTTCAAATAGAGCTGTGCTTATAAACCTATTCAAGATCAGGTTAAGAAGAAGGATTGATGGATCCCTGCAACTTCAATTCACAGTTCTACTTTCAATTCAGTCTGACAATCTTAAGGTCCATGATTCCAGCATCTTTCATGAGGTTCTATGGTGCTTTCAATCTAATTTCAGGGCCCAAGCTAATACACATAGCAAAACTAGCATCAAAACACAAGATCCTAATACATTCAGAAGTTTCTTTCTCAATGTGACTAGATTTATGGATATCCAGTACTCAGCTGCCCCCTCTGGTAGGAAACAGAATTGTTAAATTACTACAAAATCTAATATTTGTATTTCAATCCTGTGTACTCTGATGGAAATATTCTGTGTTAGAATTTAAAAATAACCTAACATTGGAATATAGGAATGTGTGAATTTAACAAGAGGAAAAAACATTTTAGAGGTTGATTAATGAAACTGGGAATCTACTCTCTTTCTCTCACTATCCTGTATACACACACAAGCTCATAAATAACAAATCTGCAACTACAGCAAATGAAAGTCAGTTACAATCTACTGTCTGTAGCATTTGACCCTAACAAGGGTGCTGTATATGTGCTATATACTGTATATGTCTCTGTGTTCTCTGTCTGTGTCTCTCTCCCTCTCTCTATCAACTATCTATCTATATTAGAAGCAAAAAGGAGATATCTATAGATTAACTCACACCTTACGTTCACAAGTTTTTCAGTTAAAATATAATATTTTTCCATTAAACATTTAATAGCATAATGTAATTCTCTGGAATATATTTTTCTTGGGAGGTTTTTTCTATTTCTTTTTTTCCCCTTTTATTATTTTAATTATTTTATGCATATATGTGTACTCTTTGAGTGAAGGGGCAAACAAAAGGTTACAAAATTAATAAACACATAAATAGATCAATGATATATCATCAGGTCTGTTCTACGCCACAGTTCTAATGCACCAGGTCACTTGGAATATAATGTGTAGTGAAAGAATCTCATTAAGCTAAAATGAATGTAAAATGTGTCAATTTGATCCAAATGAGAACTGTAGTAAAACCATGTTTGAAGTTCATGTGCAATAAATCTTTAACATTTGTCTGTAAAGTATTAGAGAATCCATAGGGAAATCTGCATTTGTGATAGCTTGCACATTTTCAATGATTTTCCTCTAATCTTTTGTTGACATTTAAAGCACATGAAAAAAAAAGAATGTAACATCTTCAAAATGTGTATTAGTATGTACTTTTCCAGGGTAAACAATATAGGTACTGATCCCACCTTTCTTACATTTGGGGAACATTATAGTCAATTCTTTAACATACTTCAACCTGATTATAAAGAGATAATATTTGTTTGGGGATAAAAGTTACTTTATCAAAAACAAATCAAAAGTACAGTTTTCAAAAAGTTTGATGGCTACTATTTGCCAATTTATTCCTATCCCAGTATTTCATTTTAATTTTCTTTCTAAAATAGTATTTTGTTTATTAACAGTATCCATTAATTAATGAATTAATATGACTGAAATAATTATTTAGTGGGGTAATTTGCAAATTCACCCCTTATTTTTAAAACTATACAAAGTACGAAAATCTGAAATATCTGAAAAAGCCATCTCAATGCACATATATGAGCTGCTTATCTAATACCAAGTATCATTTTTTTCTAAGAATTACAGTTGTAATATCTTAAACAATTGTGTTATGTAGCCTATTTTTAATGTATATTTTCTTAGATATTGCCTGTCCATTAGAAATAGATCCAGTAGAAGCCTAAGTTCTTCATGGTGAAACAAGAGTGAGGAAGCAAGTTTGCAGAAGACCTGCAGCTGTTGAGGAGAAGACACTTCAATTTGCTCTTCTCAGTTGTAATCTGAATTAATATGTCTTCATCTTTCCTATCTTTAGAATTTTTCCCAAGTACTTACAACTGGACTCATCCAAGATCTGCTCATAAAAAAAATAGAGATTTGGCTAGACCAGGAGTGTCAAACTTGCGTCGTCACGCTGTCATCACATGACGTATTGTTACTTTTCTCTCCTTTGCTAAAATGGGATGGGTGTGGCCAGCACGTGATGCATCTGGCCTGTAGGCTGCGAATTTGACACCACTGGGCTAGACTCTTAGGAAGATAAAGAAGTCTAACTCAATTCTGATATGGTCAATATATCTGTCTTATACAACTCATAACTATCCCAAGCAAAGGAATAGTTATGAGTTTAAGGGATCAAAGACCTAGAACTGTTCCTTTCACCTTTTTTATATATTTGGAAGAGTTTATTGTAAGAAGAGCCAAATGGCTGCCTTAAGCCTTGCAGGCACAGCATTTAAGGCAATGACTTCATCCTTAAAGCTCCCCAAATCCCAAAGCCAGTCACAATCCCAACAGCTTTTTTGGCATGCCATTCTTGATAAGCATAGCAGAACTCAATACAGTTTTTAAAATGGCACACACTGCTTGTGGACTACTTGTCCTTGGATCATTTCGGAAACAAAAGATTCCTCTCTGAATTGGCAGAGATGAATATACTTATTTCCTAGGAATGCATAAATAAATAAAAAAATCCCTGCAGCCGAGACTTCTAAAAGTCAGCTTATGCTTTTGATAGTGTGAAAGTTCAAATCAAACTTCAGGAAAGCTAAAACTGCCACCTCTTTTTTTCCTATGAGGTAAACATCTGATTGCAAGGGGATTTGTTACTATGGAGTCGACAGCATTAAAAGCTATTTTAATGCTGCACCAGTATGCCCCAATATTATCTGTACCACATGGAAACTTAATATTTTTCATATCTCAGTCTTTTTCTGAGGAAAAGTAACAGTATATAGGACCTTTATAATAGAATTATACAGTATATAGGACCTTTAAATTAAAACAGTATATAGGACCTTTAAATAGAATTTAAAATACCTAGAATCCATCCATCCATCTATCCATCCATCCAGCCAGCCAGCCATCCATCCATCCATCTCTTTCTCTCATCTCCCTCTGGCATTTGGATAGTTTGGTATCTAACTGCATGAGAATCTCTTATGTAGGCATTTTCATTCCATTCCAAGCATTTTCAGAAACTGTGGAACTGTGTTAGTATGGAACATTTCAATAGCTATAAAATCAATACTTTATTTATAGCTTGGACTAAATTGGTGGGAATACTGAAGGTTTATTTCCAACATACTTAAAAAATAGGCTGTAAATACAGATGTTCAATAGTTGTGTAAGTATGAGGAAGTCGCTCATCAAACCTAATAACCATAAGAGAGAAAAGATCTATAATGTTGAAACATACAAAACAAATGGAAATGAATAAACAGTTCTTAAAATAGAGTTTTGCAAGTCGTTGAGGAATCAATGCTAGGATCTTGAGTTAGATATTCTGACAGTAATCAGCTCCACTCTGCACCTACTTTTGGAATGATTGCTTTTGAACTGAAGGCAACAGCTATGCCCACTATTGACATAAAGTCAGGTAGTAGTATCAGGCAGATAGAACAGAGTCAAGCACTAAGTAGTATGTAGTAATCAAGAGAAGATGTAGATTGCAAGTAGATTGCATGGGCCTCTGAGACTTGTAGGACCCAGGAACTGCCCAATAATGTTGCCTTCTGACACATTCTTAAAGTGGATTGAATTCCCTTTTGAGAAAGGTTACATTTCTGTCTTTTTATAGCATTAGAAAAAAAAGTGGGGTTACTGAGATATATTAAATTATATATGAAATAAAGGAAATTAAGAGGCAGTTCAATATTTAGTTTGGTTTAGTTCAATTTAGTTTAATTTAATTTAGTTCAAAGCCAAAATGCCAAGCAAAATACAGCAAGAAAAGGAAAAAGAAAAAGTCCAAGAAATATATCAAATGAATTTTAAATGTTTTTCTTTCTCTTTCAAAATAATATGACTTGAGGTTATCCAATAAAGGTGAAAAATGGAAAATTTGTAACAGATAAGATGAAGTATTTTTATATTATGCATAGATCATTTAAGAACGGTACTGATCACTAAGATGAAACACTTTATCAAATTAGTAGTTCAAATTCTTGGGAGAATAAATAACAACTAATCACCATGACTATATATTACCTCTAGTATCACAACATGACTTAAAATGCCCTATGGGTCATGCTATTGCCCTTAAGTCTTCTTTGTTAACTTGTTAACTTTTTGTAGGTTTTATTTAACTTAGGGACAACAGAATTTGATTTTACCCAAAAATGTGCTCTTAATGTTATACATGGACATTCAAAGAATATTGAATGATTTTAGGATTCCCAAATTCCAATTCTGACTATTTTGATTCTTGAGATCATTTGTTTCATAAATATTGCTATAGTATTTAATCCTGTAAACAAGTCTGAACTTATAAACTTTTGATCGACATAGAAGGTGTCCTAAATGATGTGTATGAGCCATGGTGGCACAGTACTTAGAATGCCAAATTGCAGGCTAACTCTGTCTACAGCCACAGGAGTTTGATCCTGACCGGCTCAAGGTTGACTCAGCCTTCCAGCCTTCTGAGGTTGGTAAAATGAGAACTCAGATTGTTGGGGGCAATATGTGGACATTTGTAAGCCACAAATGAGAGTGCTACAAAGTACTATGGAGCGGTATGTAAGTTTAATGTTATTGCTATTTTTTAAATAACATCAAGTTCTCAATTACTTTCAAAATTGCTACAATAATTGCAATGATGTCCTTTCCATTACATTGTTCCTTTCAATTGTCCTATGTTGTATTGATATCTTATTTAATCCTATTAGCGCAAGATAAACTCTCCTCATTCCCTGTGCTGAAACAACATCCATTTCCTTTACTGTGCCTTGCAAACTTTTGATACTTATTTTTCAGCCCTTCCTTTCATCTTCTGATTCCACATTCAGCGTCCTTCTATTTCTGACTTCCGATCAGGAAATTTCATAGTTGTCCTAGAGTGAATATCATGTTCACCCTTTTGTTTACTGAAAACAACTTGCCCGATACTGCTAAACCTCTGGTTCCCTGTTACCTTTCTAAACACTTTTATTACATTTTCTAATATAAAAGAAAAGTTTTTATAAAAGTTCCAGGATCCAACCTGAAGCAAGCCTAACTTAAACCATCTTTCAGCAATTACTTTCTTTCTTTTTCATTTAAGATGTATATTAATCTTACCTGCATACTCTTCCTTGGTAAAGACTGGGAAACACATCTGAATATGAATATGAAAAGTATTTATGATGGTATAGATGTAATTACAATAACATTTGACAGTAGCATTATTTTTAACTAAACCCTTTACGGTTTAGTTAAAACGTTCCCTAGAAACGATGGAACAATTCCATATGAGACAATATATTTCATTCTTACTGTAACTGTACATTTTTGGGTGACCAGAATACGTTTTTAATAAATAAAACTTTAGATAGTAGCTTTTAACCAACAGTGGCTTATTCACAAAGATAAATAGTTTGGTTTACAGTTTATATTTAAAATCCAGGATTACAGGTGGAATGGCCAATTAGAAAAAAAATAAGATGGATGCAATGGTAAATCACATCTATATCATACCAAGCAAACTGCATAGATGTAAATCACCCATAACTGATCCGGAGATGAGGTTACATCTTGCATGAATTTATTATGTACATGTACCTACTTCATTTATATCTGCAACCAAATGCCCATTTGGCGTTTAGTTGTAATTTTACATATGCATCATACTCATTATTTCAAATGCAATATTAATCAGTTCATCATAAAACTGTAGTAATTTTCCAAATAATGGCACCAAAATTCTAAATATTCACACTAAGCATTCCCTTGTCTATATATGCAATCTACTATTTGTAAAGATTACGAACATGGCTGAATAACTGGTTTCCTTTCCTTTTTTAAAAAAAAATATATATAACTTACACAACAGTAAAAAAAGAATGATAAATGAGATCCTAGCTTTCCAAAATTAAAAACTCCTACTTATTAACCTTAAATAAATCCTTTTTGTGTGGCAAGAATAATTTCTCTTAATATGTTTCTAACTTTCAGAGAATGCTTTTAGGACATACAACATTAACATAATTTTTTCGACTGGGGTTCTCTTAGGAGAACTGATAAAGTCTCTACCCTTAATTTTAATTGCATAGACTGCATCCTTAATTAAAAACTGTACAAATGGATTTTATGCTATGCCAAAAGAAATCTGAGTTCATTAGTTATAAAACCTTTTAAAAATTGATGTAAATATGTGAATTCTTTAAAAGTTTGAATTGTGACTCTTCATTTTATGTTGAAAACTTTACCCAGAGAATAATGAAACCAATCTGAATTGACAGCTCATGATTTCCCTCTGAAATGATAACTAGACGGCTGAAATATCCAAAAGTATCTCTTTAAGGAAAAGATAATCCTCATATATTTTCCTGCAGAATCTGCTTAATTTAAAAGTTAAGAAAAAATTAAAGGAAAACTTGCATTCTTTTCTAGGATATATATAATAGAATCTCATGCTTTTTATTAGCTTTTCATATAAAATTGGTCATATAATATAAAGAAAATAAATACAACTTTTATAAGGAGTAAAATGATAGACAAAAAAATGTTGATTTTTTTCTGTACATGAGTAATTTATCTGTAATTCAACAAACCTTCAAGTAACAAAAGTAACAAAAAAGTGTAAGACTTTTTTTTAAAAAAGCAAAATAAGCTTTGCTTTTTTAAAGACATACATCTTTGTCTATTTTTAAACTGGGTTAATCCTAGGTGATCTTTCACCTTCAAACAAAAATGGTACACAATAAAGTCTGGCAAATGAGCAGTATTCATTTTATATGCCTTACAGAAGGCCATTTTAAGAAACTGAAACATTTAATCAAATGAATTTTTGAAAAAAGAAAGAAACAAATAGCTGATCTTGGCAGAAGTAGGGCTACATTTGTCATATGTATATTAAAATAAACTTTTTGTATCCTAAATTATTTTGTGTTTATCTCTGTTTATGAATTATATTAGATTCATCAACCAAGGTGCTGAAATATCACAATAAATACAGTCCTAAGAGTTTTGCAACTTGATCTGAAACCAGAAGTAATTATAATCACAGAAGAAAATGTGTTTTGCAGGTTTCCCACACACTCAGTTTAGATTGGCAGACCCAAGATGTTGAAATCTAACCCAGAAAGTTTGGACCAGTGCCAGAAATGTTAGTCATATTTCTGTCTTACAAAACCTCCATGTCTTTTGTAGTCTATCTATTATAATATATTTCAATTATTACTACAATATCATTGTAAGTGTAGTAATGTAGTCAGCCATGAATGGAAAACTATCTGCTTAATTCATCTTCTTCTTTTTTTACAACAAACAAGCAAACCTGTTTTAGATTTGTGCAATAAAAAGAAAAAGAAAGATTCATTTCAGAAAGTTTTCACCACTAACTCAAATAAACTGTTGCCTCTGAAAATAAACCTTCCTTTCAATTTGCATCCAATCTTTATTTGAAACTAAAATAACCTATTTCCCATAATGCTGTAATGACAGAATTCTAAAGGTAATGATGTTAGCCCTTCAAGTTAAATAAGGGGTTAGGAAACAGGAGTTACTATGAGTCTTAGAAGTACTTTAATACTGTAGCAGTAGTTTGAAAGTCAGTCAAAGTTGTCAACTTATACCTAACTAAGTCAAGGTCGAGTTGTTTTTAATTTCTTTCACATGCTTTTTATAGGTAATCTTTTACGGCCATAATTGAGTCCAAAATTTGTGTTGCTAAGAGAGACATTTGTTAAATGAATTTTAGCCCATTGTACTACTTTTCTTCCCACAGTTGTTAAGTGAATCACTGCAGTTATTAAGTTAGTAACACGGTTGTTAAGTGAATCTGGCTTCCCCATTGACTTTGCTTGTCATAAGGTTGCAAAAGGGGATCACATGACTCCAGGACACTGCAACCGTCATAAATATGAGTCAGTTGCCAAGCATCTGACTTTTGATCACATGATCATGGGATGCTGCAGTGGTCGTAAGAATGAAAAATGGTCATAAATCACTTTTTTCAGTGCCATCGTAACTTTGAATGGTCACTAAATGAACAGTTGTAAGTTAAGGACTACCTATACTTTCTCACGATTGAGAAATATTTTGTGTAGCATCATCCTGACATTGTATGACAGTTCCAAATTATTTACATTTGCTATCAATTGATATAGTGAATTTTTAGGAAGATGCTGTGTGACTTATGGATATATGATGATCAGGTCTTTGTGACTTATTGAAAAAGATGAAAGAACAATTCTCCACTGTCTCACTATAGAAAAGGCTACTCAATTCAGGCAAGAAAAGAAATGCTAGTTTGCTGCTTCTTAACTCATGGAATGCAGAATAAGGCAGGAAGATCACCAAAATGTTCATGCATTCCCTGTTTTTTTTCTCAGTGCAGGAAGATGTTTAGATTAGAATAGCTTCATGTTTTCTTACATAATTAAAACACAATCTCAGTGAGACCTCCATCACAAGTTTGGGTTAAGCAACCAGGGGCTCTGGCACCATATATGCCTCCTCCTGCAGAATTTCAATGTTCTAATATTATGCTGCTTTTGGGGAACTCGGTATTTTTAATGAATGCTAACATTTTGCCTCTGAAATGTCTCCTAGCCAATTCGCTCTCTTTAAAATCTTCCCAAGTGTCAAAAACAGGCTGAAACATTTTAGCTATGCTTATTTAATGACCACCACATCACCACATGGCTTGTTATATTCATTCAATGATAAGGAGTTTGAGTTCCTAGTCTCTCAGAAGTTGCCCATCCCTCTAGTCTCAGCCTCCAGCCCGCCTGAATCAGATCTAATTCCTCATTCTTGTTTTAGTTCCATGATATTGAATTCAAATACTACAGTAGCCAATCTGCATTGATCCACAGCAATGTCCATTTAGTCTTGAAGCTGATAGGGAAAATCTATTTTGACTGATTAGCTTTGCTTTGTTGTGATATTATGTGTTTGCATAATCTTCTTGATTCCTTGTCTTGTGTTGGTCTCTTCCATCTGGTGGACTATGCAAAGAGTTTGTCTGATAGACCCATGACACTTTTGTGTTGTGGGTCTATCATCTTTAATTTGTTCACCATATCACTTTTTTTATTTTTGACAAAGTTGTCTTTTATCCATTAAACATGAAACTCAGTCAACTGAACATTTAAAAATATATCACAAATGTATCACAAATATTATTGACTGGCACTGATGGGTTACTGCCAGTATCCTAGGTATCAACCAAGTATATTAAAATGTATGATGTTAGCACAGATTTTTTGCAATTCTGCTGATGTTATTGCAGGAAGCTGCAATTTCTTGATGTATTTTGTAAAATTCTTGGAGATGGTGCCAAGTGCCCCGATGACAATGGGTATCAGTGTCACATGTTTCATCCATAATCGTGTAGTTTCAATGACCAGGTAGCGATATTTCATGATTTTTTTCTAGTTCTTTTTCTTCAACTCTGGCATCTCCTGGTACAGCTATATCAATAAATTGTACGCTTCGGTTTTGGATGACTGTGATATCTGGCGTGTTGTATTCTAAATGACGATCCATCTGTATTCGAAAGTCCCACAAGATCTTCACCTTCTCATTTTCATCATCATCGTCATTGTCATCATCATCATCATCATCATCATCATCATCATCATCATCATCATTACTATTATTATATCCTACTGTTTCAGTAAAATCCATTGGTGGTTTAAACCTCTCTATATTGCTCTCTGTATAGAACTTTGAAAATTGGGGCAGGTGAATGTTTAACTATTTGGCAAGTCACAATTCTTAACTGGCAAAATATGTTTGGTACGTCACAAATTGAAAAGTTGTGTTAAGAAAACTGGGCATCTGAATTTCATGTATTGAGTTTTATGTATTGTGTCTGAAATCTGCAATGTAAAGATTCCATACCTGTACACCATCAGGAAAAAAAAACCAGATGAAAATTGGGACAATACCATATATTCTGTCTTAATTACACATATGCTAACCAGGCTGCTGAGATGACAGTCCATTTTATAAA
Organism: Pantherophis guttatus; assembly: GCF_059756535.1. Classification (NCBI taxonomy): domain Eukaryota; kingdom Metazoa; phylum Chordata; class Lepidosauria; order Squamata; family Colubridae; genus Pantherophis; species Pantherophis guttatus. The sequence goes on from NC_142068.1 coordinate 62,987,466, forward strand.
ATTGTAATGCTTTTTACCTCCAGAGATTTGCATAATATGAATATTCTCATTCTCTCTCTTTCTCTCTCTCTCTGTGAGTATGTGTGTAAAACAACAAAGAAAAGCAGTAGGTTCTATCTGCAAGGAGGGCAGATGTCTTGATAAATATGCTTGATCTATGCTCCTATTGTGAACTCATTCCCTTATGATAAAATTGCTTTGTGAAGGAAATCACACTATGTTTACTAAGCAGATCTTTAACCTCTTGCTACTACTTATTAGCATAGCAGTCTTTATTCTAACTCTGTGGCTGGTGTAAAAGATTTATTCTTTTGAAAGTTCACAGGCAAATGTACAAACAACAGTTCTATAAGAAAGAAATTTATTTTTATGTTTCTGCTTTATTTCTATTATTTTGATTTGGTTCTAATATGGTTTTATTTAACCAGTCCCTACAGATTTAAATACCTAAAAATCTCCTCTCTCAAATTAATATGAGGTAATATTCAAAAGTCTTCTTTCTTTAGTTTTTCTTTCCACCTAGTTAGAATAGTTAGCAGACTGTTCACTCTGAGGTCCTTACGATGGATTTAGAGCCATTGTTAATATATTCCAGATTAGGATCCATTTTTGCAAGAAAAAAGATTTCCTTCCTAACCTTGAGTGATCTGTGATTGATTGTGTGTGTACGCACACACACACACACACACACACACACACACACACACACACACACACAAAGATATGCATCAGAGGTGGGTTTCAGCAGGTTCTGACCAGTTCTGGAGAACTGATAGCGGAATTTTTGAGTAGTTCGGAGAACCAGTAGTAAAAATTCTGATTGGTCCCGGCCCCATCTATTCTCTGCCTCCCAGGTCCCAGCTGATTGGGAGGAAATGGGGATTTTGCAGTAACCTTCCCCTGGATTGGGAAGGGAATGGAGATTTTACAGTATCCTTCTCCTACCACGCCCACCAAACCATGCCACGCCCATCAAACCACACCCATAGAACCGGTAGTAAAAAATTTTGAAACCCACTACTGATATGCGTATGTATGTATGTATGTATGTATGTATTACAAACTATTCTAAAAATACGAGTTCCAGGTATATTAGTAAAGAAAGAAGCAGGCATCCTGTGAACTCCAGAATTTAAAAAATTAAAATAATTAAAATTTTATTTTACTAAGCTTTTGCCAGGCATTTGCTGACATCGTCAGAGTATTAAACTACCATTACAGAGATCTCTGCCTTTATATGCCATTAATCAATTTGGCCATTGCGCATGTAATAGGCCCTTCCAGCCATTTCCCATTGTAATTAGCTGTGTTGTTTTTGCTATCGTCATGCTGGATGATGGAGGCGATGTCAGCAGATGGCTGATGAAAGCTTAGTAAAATAAAATTTTAATTATTTTAAAATTTTAAGTTCTAGAGTTCGCAGGATGTCTGCTTCTTTATATATTTTACTTGTTCCTAACATTGCAGGCTTCTGTACTGAAAAAAAGTAAAAGGAAGATAATACAAGCTAATATAAAGGAAAGAAAAGAAATAAAATAGAAAGTTAAAAGTGCAAGAAAGGAGGGGGAAAAGAAAAATAGAAAAGAAAATTAAAAGGTTCAAAAAAAGTGGCTTCCAATCTCCTTAACAGTAGTTACAAGTTCAGGTATAAATTTGCTTCTTATTCCATGGTTACATCACTTTCTATAATGTATCCTAGGTAATTATCATAACCACAAATCATAAGTACATTTATTCTGTTTTACTTAAAAAAGTCCATAAGGTGTTTCCAATAATCAATAAACAAAGATACTGCCTTTTTTCTGAGTCATAAATAAGTCAATTTAGCCATCTTAGCAAGTTCCATTATCTTTGCAAGCATTCATCCATTGTGGGTGAAGCCGAAACTTTCCATCTCTGTTGCATACTCTTGTTGGAGTTATCATATACAAAAGCAAAATTCCATGACTTTTTTCCAACTATTTGTCCATCAATCCCAAAGGAAAAGCATCTGGTCTCAATTGTATATTAACCTTTAAAACTCTCAGTATGTGTATTGGAATCCAGAATGTTTTAGCTTTTTTTTTTACATATCCATCAAGCATGATAAAAATCCCTTCTTATTGTTCACATTTCCAACATGAATTTGAAATGCCTTTAGACCTTTATACATTCTAGACAATTTCTCTGGTGACATACAGTATATAAATGGTACATAGTATTATAAAAATTCTCTTTAAGATTATAACATAATGTAAATTTCAACCACACATTTTCCATTGTTTCATCTGCATATTATAAACAAAATATTTAGTTCATTTTATCATATTTGCTCTTTTTCTATTTTAAATTTCAACAAAAACGTATGCATTTTAGCAATCACACATTTGTCATTTTACACAATTCTATTTCAAATTCAGTCTTACAATGTCAAAAAAATCCCCATAAACTATGCACATGTGACTGATTTCATAGTTTCCATGTTATATTTCATTTCAAATAATGTAAGCGTACCTTCTCTCTGAGGTTAGTCCACAGACCATCTAGACTCCAAATATCTCTCACTGGCCATCCCTGGAATAATCAGACATAAATTGCCTCCAGTGCAGAGATTACATCTGGTTGGGGTAACTTCATAATACATTGCTTTTTGCAATAAACTAAACAATTTTAGCAACCAGATTTCCCCAATTCTTGTCAGGCAGATGTGTTGGGAATACAACTTTCACTCTGGCTGTGTATTCTGGCATTTTTAATCCCAACACATCTGGAAGATACCAGGTTGGAGAAATCTGCTTTGAACCCAGCACATAATTCACAGAACAAACAAATAAATATATTTCTTGGCTCTATCATGTTGCTGGACAACCTTCTTGTACTACTCTAATTAGGTCTGCACCCAGGCGATGCTTATTTTTAATTTTTATAACTGTATGTTCATTTGTATGATTGCTTTGTTTTTGAAGCACATCAAATATATGTATCAGCTGCACAATTCTATGTGCAAGGTCTACCAGATCTGTGCTGCAAAAAACTAAATGACCACAGGACAGAAGCAAAGAAATACTAAATATGCTAACTTAGAGCTGTTTCCACCATTGCACAACATTGACATGAAACCATTAAGAGAGGCCATCCATTAATTCAGGATGAGGTTCTGCTATGACTTGATTAAAGTATATTTGCTTTCCTGGACCAAGTCAATGATCCCATGCAATGTTGAACTAATGTCTGCAGGCATTGATATTAAATATTACAATGTGCTTTCAAATAAATATTATAATGTGCTTTGCATGGCATTGCTATTTGCACTCAAAAAGTGTACCTGGTGCAAAACACAATGGCTAGATTGTTGCCAGGACAATCCCATGAGTGGAGAATCACACCTATATTAAATTATATTAGCTCCATCAGCTACTAGCAAGGCTCCAGAGCCCATTCAAAGTAGTTCATTACTTTTAAAGTCTTACAAAGTGCAGCACTGGGATATATCAGGCAATTCAATTCATCTGCTTGTCCAGCTTGGTCATCTAGAGACCAACATTGGACAAGGAACATTGGTTCCTTTCCTTGAAGATTCATCATGTGTGGGCAAGTTAATAAGCCTTCTCCATTGTAGGCCTCATATTGTGGGCCTTTTTCTACCATCAGATGATTCACAAGTTATGTTTGAGGAAGAGCACCTGGCTCTTGTAGTGTCACAACTCCTCTTGTCCAAAATCTCAGGGTGCCAGCAATAGGGAGAACTGTCCAGCCAAGTCAGTGCCCCTCAGTGCCCCAAGACCTTTTGTGCCCAGCATGAGCCCTCATCAACTCTCATGCTCCATAATAGGCATTGCTTCTGAGATGGCACCAGGCTTTTAGGACAGAGGCATCAAGGAAGTAAAGTGTAAGCAGGAAACACAACCCAGAATGCTATAACTGTGCATAGGAAGAAAAAAAGGAGGCAGACAAGAAGGACCAGGTCTGACTACTCTACCATGAGGCTTCTCTGTCAGGCAAGATGTGGAAAAGAGAGAGAGCAAGCAGGGAAGATCTTTCTACTGGGGGAACGAAGGAATATCTATCAATGTAGTAATAAAATCAAATGTTGGTATTGTGCTTTAGAGCTCCACTTTTCAAGCAACTATTCTGGAAAAAAAATTAGAATAAATTTAAAGGCATACTCTTTACTTTTTTTCATTTTTGATTCACTAAACTTTTTTTGCCTATGACTCTTTTGGTGCAGCACTCATGATGATTTGCATTTAAGGCAAAGATTCTGGGGACTTTTTAAAAAAAATCACTTTTGTGTTTCTACAGCCAAAAGACTGGACCAAAGACAGTCAGCTGGCAAGGTGGGACTAGAATTCATAGTGTTCTGGTTTTTAGACTGATACTTTAATCATTACACCAAGTTGCTCTATCTGCAAAGCTTAAAAATTGAACCCGATGCAAAAACAAAAACAAAAAGTCTAATCTAAATTGTCAAAATATTTTATTGCCTAAATGTTTGTCAAGACATCAAATGCATGATGCCCAAGATCTAGGACAGAAAGGCTGAACTTAAATAATGAGCTATAGGAAAAGAAATCACTTTTCTTTAAAGGGATATCTAAGGAAATACTAGATCATCATTCTGTGTTCATATTTAATTAACTTTAGCAAGGTAGATTATTTTTGAGAAAATTCCTGCCTTCCTTCTGTCCCCCAGTTTATTGGTCAATGGGAACGGAATGGCATGAATCATTTAAGATGCCAGTGTTGAAAGGTATAGCTAGTTAACGTTTACTGAGTGCTTTGAGATACGAGGCTGAAGGAAGGCATAAATCAGGTAGCAGCTGTACTGTTCCTTGCTGTGGACCGCAGGGAACCTTGTTAAAGATTCAATAGGTGGCCCTTGTCCCTTTGATTCAGTACTGCATCTGTGTGCCAAAAGAAGCTAGGGGGTATTCTTTTGCTGGAGGTGCTGTCTTTTAAGTGAAAAAGCAAAACAGAGGACCTAACTACAGCTAGTCAAGGGATTGTGTTTGTGTGTGTAAGAATACGGATGTTGGGAGGGATGTTCAAAGGACCAAAAAAAAAAAAAAAAAAGTTCAGGGTTAAGTGAAATAATTTCTGTATTCACTAGCCTCCCCTTTTTCAGATGCTAGAGTTGGAAGCTTAATGAGCTAAATACTTTGAGGCCTTCACTTGAAAAAAAAATTATAGCCATTCTCTACATCGTTAAGTGCACATTCTCAAGTTCTAAGTTTGTCCACTCCTTTTTCTTACAAAGAAACCTTTTACATGACTCATGTTGATACATTAATACATACCAGAAGTAATGAATTGGTTGTCTAACCAAAATATCATACACATTTGCTAATATACGTGTGTGTGTGTATATATAAATATATAATATTGCTCCTGGAAGCACGAAGCCGAGAACACCAGCCTGAAGATGACGAATGAGACTTCGTCGAAACGTCGCCAAGACACTTCCAATTTTACGTGGGAGAAGACCCGTATAACCAAAGACCTACATATATATATATATAGGTTTTTCTTCTAGCCAGGTTTTCCCTACGTAGCCAAGGTTTTTTTTGTAGCTCCAGCTCAGTAGAATCACATCTACTCAGTTCTGGGCTTTTTTCCTTTCTGACACCTAGCAAGCTCTAACTGCTAGGTGGGAGACCTAAATAGATCCATTTCTAGCTCGTTAGCTGTCATCAGTAGGCCACACCCATGTCTTATGTATCCTCCCAGTAAAGGTACAGTATCAATTTTCTTATTTCTTCGTAGGGTTTATGTGTGTTTTTCTTCTAGCCAGGTTTTCCCTACGTAGCCAAGGTTTTTTTGTAGCTCCAGCTCAGTAGAATCACATCTACTCGGTTCTGGGCTTTTTTCCTTTCTGACACCTAGCAAGCTCTAACTGCTAGGTGGGAGACCTAAATAGATCCATTTCTAGCTCGTTAGCTGTCATCAGTAGGCCACACCCATGTCTTATGTATCCTCCCAGTAAAGGTACAGTATCAATTTTCTTATTTCTTCGTAGGGTTTATGTGTGTTTTTCTTCTAGCCAGGTTTTCCCTACGTAGCCAAGGTTTTTTTGTAGCTCCAGCTCAGTAGAATCACATCTACTCGGTTCTGGGCTTTTTTCCTTTCTGACACCTAGCAAGCTCTAACTGCTAGGTGGGAGACCTAAATAGATCCATTTCTAGCTCGTTAGCTGTCATCAGTAGGCCACACCCATGTCTTATGTATCCTCCCTGTAAAGGTACAGTATCAATTTTCTTACTTCTTCGTAGGGTTTATGTGTGTTTTTCTTCTAGCCAGGTTTTCCCTACGTAGCCAAGGTTTTTTTGTAGCTCCAGCTATTGTATATATATAATTGTGTGTGTATATTGTGTATATACAATTTATATTTTGCTGATAAAGAAATAAAGGGAGACTAGTATAGATCTATTTCAAGCTATTTAGCTCTCATCAGCTAGCCATACCCTTACTTGGATTCGAACTTGGGCTGCCTGCATGTTAGGCAGTTGTATTAACCTCTGAGCCATAAGTTCTCCTCCTTCCTCAGCTTGAGCCAGGGGAGAGATTAAGTGTTTTTCTATCGAGACACCTGGTCTACCCCAGCATGTGGGAGGGAGCATACTGCATCCCTTATATATTAGTCTAAAGCTGCTTAATATAAACTTGATATTAAATGCTATTTTCTAATGTCTTATCCAAAAATACACACATTTTACTTGTACCGAATTACAGTTTTGCCTCAATTAATTTGTACTTGTTATAATATAATGAGAAGGTTATGAGAACAGAATGGATTTGCCAATATTAAGCATCTCTCGAGAAAGTATTTTTTTATGGATGTTACAAGCTTGAAAAGTTGGGTTGTTCCTTGGGGTTTTGAAAATGTCTTTTGCCTGAAGGGCTACACAATTCCAGATGTTGTACAGATTCCAGTTGTATGTCAGGGTGGCTTGTCCTTGATCCCTTGGGCCTATCTTGCTTTGGGTTATACAATTTGCTCACCTGCTTGTAATTGCTGTATCAGGCTTTTGCAGACTGGATTTCTTCAGTACTGTCCAATGGATCATAAAACATGCTTACTTATAAGTTTCCATAAGTAATCTCTCATGAGATAGTCAGTTTAGGTTTGGATAAACAAACTCTGTTTTAAAGCCTTAGATAATTTTCTTGTTCAGAAGATAATATGAAATGGATGTGGTATATTATTGCATGATCTAGTAAACCTCAACTCGTAACAAAAATCTATAAGCAATATTTTCCATTTGGTTTATATATAATATATTACAATATATACTTTTTATGATTTTCTGACTTTCATATTTTGTTCTGTTTAAACGTGCATCATTACTTATCCCTAAGAAAAGTTTTAAATGTATCAGTCCTATTAACTATGTTTTTTTTAAAAAAAGAAAAGACTGAAATGCAAACCCTTGGATTTCAAAAATATTTAGCAAATTCCACATTGTAGAGAAAGATTTTATTTCTGGATTTTTTGACATTTTTTTCCAGAGGGAAAGCAGTAAGTACTACTAACAAGTCTTGATAGAATGTAGATATCATAAGTCAATTTGCCCACCATAGCCCTGTAGAGTACAATGTGCTCTGATGGAAGGATCTCAGGTAGAATTCTTTCATACAATCACTTGCATGATCATTTTAAGTACATATACTAGATAATGTATCTTTATGTGAAAAAGCAAATAATCTACCATGATATTATCATCATCATCATCATCATCATCATCATCATCATCATCATCACTATGTGCTCATCTATCTTACTAGGACAATTTATAAATCCCAAATATTTTTAGATGAACAGAGGAGGAAAATGTTGGCTGTTAAAAATTCAGGCAGTGATTCCAAGCAGAAGAAAGTTCCATTTTCTTATTTTGTGCCTGTTTCTTAGCAAGAATTGGCACAAAAACCAAGCAGCTCAACTGAACTAAGAAACTGTGGCCACAAGAGAGTTTTAATTTATTGATGGTTCTTGCCCTACTGTACATTCACTGCTGCTATTTGAGTGTAATGGATGAAGCAGATGTTTGACACTGCAGCACCTCTTCATAACTTCACCCTTCAAAAACAGTTTTACAAGTGCTTACTAGTATTGGTTCCCATTCAGCACAGGAAACTGAGGTCATTGTGAAACATGAGGCCCAGGCAGAAGTCTGAACTCATGTGCTCTGCAGCTGGGCCTACGTCGTCTAAGCACGTTAACAATTTATGAAACAGCCATAATTTTCAGCTTATGGACAAAGAAATAAAAGTGTTGACACCATTATTGTAACATCTGTGAGGGGAAAAATACAAGTCCATGTCTAAGTGAACAAATGGTGCAAGAATTATAAAGATTCTTTTATGTTTAATTGTATTTATTACCAACAATAACTAATATTAACATGTGAACAGTTAGATTCATTTTGTCTAGTTTTGACCTCAATATGAAACATTATAATGTTACAGTATAAGGGGTGGTTTTCATTTACAATTAAATTTTGTTAGCTGTTATTAGTATATCAAATTGGCAAAGCAAGTTACATGACTGATTATTTGCTTTTAACAAATTCTCCTCAGTTAGATTCATTGTCTTTCTTTTTGATTCTCTTAATACACACTCGTCTTGGGAAGATTTAGATTTTTTTTCTTCCAAGTCACTTAATAAGTCATTTTCTATTTTACTGTAAGATAAATTAAGGTTCTTCATTCCCTTAGACAGCCCTTTACTCTAAGAAGCAAATTAATGCTCTTTTCTTTATACTGAATAAAATACTTTCGCAAAATACTTCGTAGTCAAAAGTAATATTATTTATAGCAAGCATTGTGTAATTATATTATATTTTAAAGCATAATAATCATAAAATCAGATCATAAACCAGAAAATTCCATGAGATTATATATGAATGTTCCTAGAAATATGGAGAACAGTATGGCAGGAGGAATTAATGGGAAACCTTCAATATAATCAAGGTTTGAAAATGTATCAGTGAAAATCAAGATGGCCACTGTGAATTAAAACAGTCTTGTTATTGCTAACTGGGAAGGAATCTTCTGCAGTATATAAAATCAAACGTATTTTTCATGAAGAAATAATTACATGGATTTTTGAGGAATTAGTGCATCAATTCATTTTAAACATTGCATTACCAAATAACTTACTAAAGTGATACTTGCTCAAATGCATTATAATACAGTGGGTTATGGGGTGACCCACATCTCAAATCCTTACATATGAAGGGTGACTTCTATTCTAGAGAAATTTCTTGGTTCATGAACATTCTCCTCACACAGTTCAGAATACTAATCTTCCATTTATCCACCTTGTGTTTAATAATGGATGGGCATTATACATATTTCCAACCTCCATTATTCAAAACAAATTCAATACAAAAACTACATAATATTATTTTACATACATGAACCCTTATCTGTCTGACCAAGAATTCTGGAAAAGTAGGTTGCTCAGTTGCTCATTCACTTGGGAAGACTGACATTATTTTCAATTGTATGGTCATTGGCATATATTGGTTATATGTAGTCAAACTAAGTCCTCTTAGGTCATCCTTTCCAACGTTGTTCAAATATAGTGAATTGAGCTTTTTTTGGAGGTAACACAGTTCACCTCTCAACCATGTAATTCAAAAGAAAACAGGTTAAATATTTGCTATGGTAATGAAATGTGATGATAGCTAGATATCTAGATAGATGATAGATAGATAGATGATAGATAGATAGATAGATAGATAGATAGATAGATAGATAGATAGAATACAGACAGACATGAGCAGAAAAATTTACACATATACGCACACACACACTTTAAATAGTTAAAGAGTTTTGGATATATGGCTGCATTTCAAGTCAATGATATATTTTATTCAGCACTATTTGAGGAAGTAGAATAGTTAATATTTAATATATATGTGGATTGACAGCCATTTGAAACAGTCATTATGCTGGAAAACTGTAACTATAAAGTAAATCTTGTTATAATTTGTTAAAATGCATGTCATTATTACACGCAGAGCAAGAATAGTCCCACTCAGGTTTTTTCCTATAAAAGGGACATGATGTGCCTCCTATTACAGTCACTTTGAGAATGGCTAAGTATTTTCACAAGGAAACTTCACAAAGTAATATCTAAAAATTGGCAGATCCAATTATTATGGATCTGCCAATAAATGAGCAACATTTTTATAACAATTGTACCCTTATAATATTTTCATTCTTCTGGAAAAGTAATTTCTTACACAGTTAAAGTTGCAGTACCCTAGTTTAATAAATTGAATATAGGTATTGAAGTATGTTATTCTGCCCACCACAGCAAATTTCATCAGATTATTAATACTAATTATTTAGTCTTTTAGAATTTATCTACTCTAGGAACTCTATGAGTGGGAGGTGCAAGTGGGAGGTATAAATTCAGATATGATGCCGTTGCTATGGCAATCATTCTCTTGATAGTCTCATCCTTGCACTCTGCCATAAACAACTAAATAATATGCTTAAAAAACAAATATGTAAAAAATATGTAAATATCAATTAATAACATAAATGCAAAGCTATGAATGTAACCAAGACAGAAAAAATGTTATTGCAATGAATCTCAAAAATATTTTAAATTAAGGTAGAACTTAGATTAGTTTCTCCAATTACCATTTAAAAAGAAGTAACAACCAAACACCTTTAGGAAAAATAACTATTCCTAATAACAATAGAATTTGGTGTTGAATGAAATCACCCTTTTTCTGTTTATTCCTGCCATTTTTTTTAAAGTTCTTAAACTTGTGGTTAAAACTTTCTTTGACTAAGGATTGAAGGACATTCATTAGCACTTTTTTTTTATTTGATTTATATGCTGCCCTTCTCCGGACACTCAGGGCGGCTTACAATGCGTTAAGCACTGTTAAAGTTGTGGGCCCAAAGGTCTCTAATAGCCGAACAGAGTTAACAAAGTGATTAAGAAAAAGAATTAATGACTTCTCTAAAGCACTGAATGCAGTTTGAGCAAGATGGTTATTCCTTTGTCTGACACAGCTTTCTACCTGTCAAAGGCCAGCATCTTGGGTCTCCTCTCAAGGAACAGCTGTCTGGAGCTCTTGCTGGTGATCTCAAGCCCTCTTCTTGTCTGGAGAAATTTCAAAGAGTCAGTCTACTCATCGGTTCTATAGTTGTTCTTCTTAACTATGAGCAACTCTTATAGGCAGTTTCACAAATTGATTGATGTTGTTGACAGATATAATTAAACAATATCTGAAAATCTGCAGGTTTCTTACGTTTGGCTTACTAAAAATAATAATATGAAAGTCCAAGTGCTTAGAATGCAAGACATGCCCCTTTGCAAAGAGCCTTTGGGTGAGGCTGGATTGATTTTGCATTGCAAAAAAGTAAAAAAAAAAATGGCATGTTTTATATAGATAGCCCTAAGAATATTATAGAATATTTTGTTTTAATTTCTAAATATAAAAATATTATGACAACATTTTCATATGTATGAAATTGGAACGTTTTTAGAAAGAAAAATATTAGTAGCTAAACACAATTGATCTGCAGTTGGATAGAAATCGTATTTTCATATTTAGGACTGTATGTATCTAAATACAAGCACCTTCAAGATGTTACTGAATCCAAAAAATTGTTTAAAGCATTGCATATTTTAACTACCCACCACCACTAAAAAAGTTACTGAAATTAATCAATTTGCTATGTTTTCATAATATATCTTAATTGGTTTCAAAATATTTCGCCAATTTCCCTAGAATACAAATTGTATTTTTAGTTTTAAACATTTGTTGTTGTTTTCCTAAGGAAAAATAAAGCTGTCTCATGGGGGAAGAAAAACTCAACTGACAGCCAAATAACAAATTCTATGTCTATATTAAGAGATGCCAAGTAGTTGAAGTCTGTTGGTTTGGCTCAAATCAATTTAGTGGTTTGTATGCTGAAGGAAAAAGTCCTGTTGCTTTATTGCTCACAGGTTTGCATTGGAAAGCCTCAGGATTCTCATTTGGAGGATAAACATGGTAAACATAAACTTGCAATAGGAATATGGCTCCTCTTGCAATCATTAGATGAGTTCTTGACATATTGCTCTGGCTATGTAATGGAATGCATGGATTCCATTACATGGAATGAGGGGAAGAGATGATTCCTAGGAAACAGTCAAAGAGAGAGAGGAGCCCCCAGTGGCTTAACAGTCAAGGAAAGAAACTTAGGGAAGACCCGCCCTAATGAATCAAGCAGTTAAAAGCAGAAGTGGGAAGTTTGTACTTTCAGACTTGCAAGATTCTATTAATGTAGCCTTACAATAAAGTAGAATTAGTTAAACTTGCTATGTTTCCTGTCTGGTTTACCAGGGACGAGCTGACAAGCTAAAATCCAGGATGTCAGGGTTCCAACTGATGCCCTAATTAAATCATGAGCCTCAAGCCAAACTTCAAAAGAAATCCAGTTATTTATTAGGAGCTTCATGTCGGCACAAACCAAGTTAAGCCAACTCTGACCTCGCTTAATTTGCACCTTGGCTCTGACTCTGTTTCCCCCTCCCCCCAATGCGTGTCATCAGTCACATTCCCCAACGAAGCAATTTCACGGGTTGTAGAAGTCACTCCCACTGGCCACTGTGGGTCCCCTGGAGATGACCTTGATGTTGCCACTGGAATGTGCTTTGTTTTGACTGAAATACAAGTTCCTCGATGCAGCTGTGAGGTGAGGTTCCCCCATCCCCCTGCCTATGGTAACTCGAGAGCAGGTCAGGAATGCTTCGAGAATTGACATGGAGACATGAATTTCCACATTTGGTAATGTGAAAATCCAGGATTCATTCATTCATTCATTCATTCATTCATTCATTCATTCATTCATTCATTCATTCATTCATTCTATCTATCTATCTATCTATCTATCAATCATCCATCCATCCATCCATCCATCCATCCATCCTGCTTATAATAGTATAAAAAACCCCAAAACTCAAATTATCCAAAATCAAAGTACATAACTACCACTGACACCCATGAAAGAAACCTCAGGATTTTTAGCCCTAGGGCCTCAATGTCTGTCAGCTTTCCTATGGAAATTACTTAATGCACAGGTCAGTCACACATTCTTCAATATTCTTTGTAAGGAATTCTAACACAGCCGTCTCCAACTTGTCTATGTGATTAGGAGCAATGGGTGTCAAAGTACAACACATCTGGAATGCATAATCTTTGGAGCAGCTGCTGCAGCGTCTTAGAGGAAAGAGAAAGAAACCTCCTTAAATTGATTAACCTAAACATTATAATACAAAAATGGCCAGGTACAAAAGATTATAGCTACTTTTCTGAATTGAGAACCATTGTACTTTGCGATATTTCTTATTATATAATTAGTGATATAAACCTCCATGAGTCTTCTCTTCTGCCTCTGTGTTACCTTTTACAAGGATATGCCACATGCAAGCAGTTATCTATGCAGGTAATCTATGAAAAACTTATAGAGAGGAAAATTAAAAGAACTTCCCCCTTCCTGATAACAATTATACCTCCAACTGAGATCCCATCAAAGAAAATCATATTTCATGAATTCTTGAGCCCTGGTTTCAATGCAGGGTTGCTTCAAGTAGATGAGCACCCAATCTACTACTACTAATGGTTATTATTCATAGCACAAAGCCAGCCTTTGCAAATGAAGCAACAATATTGGCAATATTTCAGATTAATATGGCAATAATTTACGACAATTAAACTTCATGCTAATGGATCATTTAGGTAGCAGCCAGGTCTACTTTTAAGGGAAATTGAAAAATGCTTTCGGAAACATTTCAAATAAATCCTAAAAAAAAAAAAAGTATCCAGTAGTACTCTTCTTGATGATTTTACAAAGTGAAACAGCATTGACTAGGTTCTGTGTACTTTTCTTTACAAAGTATGAAACAGAAACATTGGTCTTTTATCTCAATCCTTGGGAATCAAATGTGGTTAGATTTTTTTAAAATCAACCTCCATATAAACACACATATAGATAGACATGCATGCACAAATAATTACTTTTTTATCATTGGCAATATCCAAATTTGAGTTTACCAACAGATAATTGGAGAGCACAGTACCAGTTGGTCAACCATTCAACTTATTACCAGTATTCTTTAGCTAGAAATCAATATAATTCATCTTTGAAATTAAATCTGCATACCCAATACTATATTTTAGTGATATTTGATTCAGCAAAATTCTTAGTTCAGATACATCAATATAGTTCTATTAACTTTCATGGAGGCATACCATTTTACATCAATTAATACACTAATAGGTGCATTCTATAGGATTTCTAAGAAAACAGTCGGTTTTCTTCTAATAACCTTCCATATGCATTATAGATTGATTGGGATGCTATATGTGTACTTAATAATGGTAGAAATTCTTCCATTTTTTTCCCTGTAAAATAATGTACAGTTTACAAACAGTGTTTTCATAAACATGCAACCATACTGAATGAATATGAATCTGAGGAATCTATGTGCACTATCACTAGCTATGTCACTACTTTAGTTTGAGAAAAAAATGGAAGTATGAGTGGAATGTTTTAGAGCTAAAACAAGGCTGAGGCAAAACTGGAAATTCACGAGAAGTATATTAAGCAACAGATGGGATTAGCAAAAACAAGTACATGTCAATACACAGAGCCAAGAAAAGTACAAAGGCCAACAAAATATCAATAAAACTGTGAGACTTCACTGGAATGTCACAAAGACAAGATACTATTTTAAAGTTTTCAAGGAAAAGTGACAAAACAGTAACAAAGATGGGAATCTCACACCAAAAATAGGCTTTTCATAACACCAGATAATAAAACTATGATTATCGAGGCCAGCAAGATATTATGCAAAGCCTGCTGAAACAAAAGCTAGATTCCTATGAATAGATTGATCAGTTCAATGGCAAAGAGAACCAATCAAAGGAAAGAAGGTTTGTATGGACAAAGATTCATAGCATGAAACTTATGTATCCAAACAGGAAGAATTATTCAATGCAATTGTCAACCTTATAGAACAGAGGTAGGGAACTAAGGCCCCTTTATGACTTGTGATCTCCCAGAATTCCTGAGTCAGCATGGTTCCCCACCCTGTCATAGAACAACATAGAGAATACCTACCGAGTGCTATTATGTGTCTTCAAGTCATTTTTGATACCTAGTGATCAATGGATAATTTTTTCTCCATGACAAAATTTATCCTTAACCTGCTCTTTCAACTCCCAATGGTACACTATTGCCACTGTAACTGAGTCAAATCATTTTGCATTCCTCTTCTCTTTCCTTATACTTTTCCCAACATTAGTGACTTTTCCACAGAATTGGGTCTCTTTATAATCTGTCAGAAGTTGGATAATTTAAGTCTGGTCATTTGTGCAAGAACTCTGAGTTGATTTGTCCAAAAATCCATTGGTTTTCTTTCTTGACCATCCATGGTTTTCTCAGAAATGTTCTCCTACATCGAAGTTCAAAGATATTGTTACTATTCCTAATGCTTCTTTAAAGTCCAACTTTCATTTCCAAAAGTGCCACAGGGCACTTATGACTTGCACAATTCTGATATTTGTAGGTATAGACAGTGGTGTGATTCAGCCAGTTCGCACCACTTCATGAGAACCGGTTGTTAACTTTCTGAACAGTTTGGCAAACTGGTTGTTGGAAGAAATCATTACAGCAGAGAACCGGTTGTTAAATTACTTGAACCCCACCACTGGGTATAGATACAAGGAATTTGAATATCTATGTTCTCTACTTACTGTTAGTCTGCAGCATAATTCTTAACAACTTGTTCCTTTACTACGAATAAACACAAATATATGCATCCCAGGTTTATGTTGCAGGATCCAATCTGGATTGGCAACTGGGACCAAAGGTTTGTTTTCTGAGCTTTCAGATTTGTGCTGGAGTCCACCTTCAAGGAACTTCTCTACTCTGCTAGAGAGAAGTTCCCTGAAGATGGGCTCCAGCACAATCTGAATCTTGTTCCTTTACTGTTGATTTTGATTCCAAAAGGCAGAAATTATCCATTATTTTGATATCTTCATTGTTAATTCTAAGGCTGGTTGTTCTACATGTTCCTATTAGCTCAGTCTTCATGTGTGTGTGTGTGTGTGTGTGTGTGTGTGTGTGTGTGTGTCTTTAGCCAGGTTCTTCTTACGTAAACCAAGATTTTTATGCAGCCCTAGTTCAGTGAAATCACAATCCACTAGTTTCTAGGCTTTTTTCAGGCAGCCAGCAAGCATCCTGCTGCCTATTGGGAGACTAAGGAGACTTGGGCAACAGGGTGCTTGCTGGCTGCCTGAAAAAAGCCTAGAAACTAGTGGATTGTGATTTCACTGAACTAGGGCTGCATAAAAATCTTGGTTTATGTAGGAAGAACCTGGCTAAAGAGAAATACACATAAAGGCCTACAAAAAGAAAAGAAAACAAATATATACATACATACATATACATACACACACACACACACACACACACACATGCACACGCACACACACATATATATATGTGTGCACACTTTGAGTTTTAGTACTAGGGCTTGGAAATAGTTTACATTCTTGCACTATTGCTTCATCCTCCAATTTTAAAATCATGGTCATGCAATCCATCTTTACTTAATATATATTAAACAAATTGGTTGAATGAATAAGTGAAGAATATATATCCAGCCTTGTGCACTGCTTTGTTGATTTGGTGCCAATCTGAATCCACAAGTTCTGTCTGTTCTGTGACTTCCCAATTTGTATATGTGTTTCTCATGATGACAATGAGATATTCTGGCATTCCCATTTTTGTGAGGAAATAGACATCTGAAGTTGTAGGTTAGTCTTTCCTGAATAGAATTGGCAGAATTTGTCAAGAACAGAATTTGTGTTTGAATCTTCCAGGACTTATGTGTCATGTATTGGAAGGCTATTATAAATAAAAAAGAGGTACAGGAGTACTGTTAAAAGGAAGACTAGATTGTAGATCAATAATATCAGCTTTTACTGGGAGCTAGAAGTAATAAGGGCTCTGTGTCTGTGCGCGTGTGCATGCATGTGTACCATAGCAATAAATCTAAACTGGCATTATTGCAGTATAGACTTTGGTTATGAACATTGTGTTCTGTTTTCTGGAGAATAGTTACAAGCATACAAATAGTTCAACTATTGAAACAGTAAAAAAATAAAGCTCATAAAGTGAATTTCTAATCTAAGTTGATCTTTCCTAACTTCCTTTGGAAATGCCTCCTGTCCATGGAGTCAGAACTTAGAGACACCTGCCCTTTTCTTAAAATTCAGGGAAACTTTGGAAAGAAAGGAATGTAGAAAACGCTGGTCTGAATTATCCATGAAGATATTGTCTAATATAGGCACAACAATGAACTGACGATACATGATCTTCTCAATCTTCAAGTAATGCAAGATAAATACCAAATTCCTAGGACTAATAGTTTGAAGTATTTTAGCACTCCGACAGAGGGAAGGCTCATTTTTGTTTTCCTTTCCTCCAAGCAATAATAAAAACATACACTAGAGTTATATATAATGTCACATAGAAAGCTGAAGGCAACTGTGAGATTGCATCTGACCTTGGCTGTAGGTGTTTCCCAGAAGAAGTGACTCCTGGAAAATTAATTTGTGATAGCAAAGCCCTTTAAAAAAGTGCCACCTGTTTTAGCAGGACCTTAATACACTGTGACATAAAACCTGGGAACAAGAAAGGTTTGGGGGGAGTTCCTTAGTCCTCCATTACCTTTGGAATAGTCTGCCTTAACAGACTCTGACATTTCAGATACAGGAAGAGTTGTTCCATCATCTGCTGGTGCTTCAGTAATGGCTTAGATAATATTGCTATCCCAGTGATTGTCTGAATTGTTTGTGCTACTGAGTCAGGACCAGTTTCTTTAGCCCAGTGAAGACTTACCCATATTTACAATTATAGTCATTTTATTACTGCTACACATTTAAGACTATCATAGAATACTTTAAATAGACCCTACTTGAGGTGGAGTTCAACAGTTTGTTTCCTTAAATTATTTAACCTTGGTAATTTTAGAGAGAGAATCTTTTTATTATTATTTTAGAGAGTTTGCTATTAAAAAGTCCTTTTAGCTCAGGTCTGCAAGAGACTCTTATTAATTTGACACTCATAAAAATATAATGTTCCTTTACCTGAGGCTAACTTTTGGCAGGTCAGACACAACCCTTCATGGTAAGTGGAGAGAAAAACAAAGAGAGAGGGGAAGCGAAAGAGGGGAAAACGGAGTGCCCAAGCCGAGACAGACACAAAGAACTCATTTGTTCAGTGTTCATTTCAAGAGCCAGAAGGCATTTCTTTCACCTTTGACTTTTCCTGGGCACCAATATGCAGTGATGATGCCGAGGGGAATGGCATTTGCAGGGCAGGAAGCAAAAAGAAATCTAGAGCCTTGTAAAACTGTGACAAGTTGCAGGCAGCACCTTCCAGATTTTTCTTCTTCTTCTTCTTTTTAAAAGATAGAGCTCAATGATTGAAACATTTGGGAGAAGAATCCTTCTGACCACAGTAATCTCAGCCATGTTCATAGCCATTGACATTTTTAAAGCTAAAAGTCTTTACAAAGTCTTCAGCATCTTCTTTTTCAGCATTTCTAATGGGCTGTCTGCTTCCACATGAAATCTTTGGGCTTTCCACAGACAATGCTTTCATATTCCTGGAGTAATGGATAAATCAGTGCAGGTGGGCAGTGGAGGAGTTTTAAGTATACAAAGCACAATTCTGAAATGATATTAGATGAAAAGACTTTTTCTTACTATTGCAAGGCTTCCAGGATAGCCACTTATATCAAAGGGTAGTAGCTGAGGAAATAGAAAGTATAGAAGAAATTTTGGAAACTTAAAATCTCAGAAGATTAGGCATAGTAATGCAAGGATGATGCTTGTCATGAAGCACTTATCATCATTCAACTGCACCATATAGGTTGTGCACATGTCCTATATAATTTGATGCTGTATGTTTGTTTGAAAGTGCATTTTATTCTGAATAGTCTGGTTTGAGATGCAGCATAGATTTGTGATTGTTCTCACAAATGTATGTAATCTACCAACACTATCTCATTCTCACTAAAACTAGTTGAAGGAAACCAGTGCTGAGAAAAGATGCAGCTATTTTGAGTCTTATTTCACAGGAAGAGTCAGAAATGGCAGGGATTGATCTTGCTAATCAGCATGGGTTTCATCTCAGAATCTCACATTATAAATCTCAATCTCTAAAATGTCCTCACTTCTATTCTGTTCTTCTCTGCTTGTTTCTGACTAACGCACAACTTTTCTGTCTTCCAAGAAGCTATGAGGTCACTTGTTACCTACAGGACAGACACGGGGCAGTTTTGCTTTCTTAAATTCTATCTGTTCTACAACATTGCAGTGTGGCAAATTCTCATTTTAAATAAAAAATCAACTGAACAAAATTCACATCTAGCCCTATTAAAAGTACCAAAGCTAGAAATACCTGGATTTACATATAATTTAACTGGTTTGTATAAACAAAAGAAAACAAAGTGCATACTATTTTTTTAAAATTTACTTTTTAGTACAAAAAAAACCTCTGAAGCAACAAAAACTCTGATAAACATGAGCGTTAACACATTTAGCTTAATCTAGTAATTTAAAAAAGGGGTGTCACCCTGAACATGTGACCTTACTCAAGCAGTTACCAAAATAACAACTTGTGATTTTACGTATATGTTTGTGTGTATATTTTCCCATTTTATCTGCTTTATAAAATATTGGTGTCACTCCCTTAAATAAATGTGAAAATCAACCCAGATTGAAACCATTTTCAAATGTGAACTTTATCTGGCACATGGTGGAGCAGATCGCTAGATTGCAACAGTGATCCTCCTGAAATTACACTAATATAATACATTAAATGATATTTTATATACATTTTCAAAAAATAATAAAGATCTGAAGATAGTTATTGATATAGCAAGCTTTCAGTTTTATGATGGATAAAACGTATTTTGTGCATTCTCATTTAAATAATGTTACAAGTGTAGCCTAAGGAGCAGCTGTAATCATTAGTCTTTTTTTCTCCCACTGCCAACATTTTCTTTCTCACAAACACAATTTTTAAGTAGTACATGCTAATTTCCCTAAGCATCTGAAATCTTGCTTTCTATTTGGGTTTCAGTGGTGACGCACACACAAAAATTGCCTTTAAGCTAAACTAATCTTAAATAAATCTGTATCGTTTTTCATATACATTTGTTTGGGGGAAATTTGGAACTGCAGCAGGAGAGTCTATTGATTTCACTATTTGTATTATGTTTTAAATATCCTACAGCTGTTTGCTGTCAAGGTTTAAATCCGCTGTCTACTGAGTGGTTAATACGCATTTCGCTTAGTGTCTCACTAATATTGTTTCTGTGTGTTGCGTGTGTAATCATGCAACATATGTTCCTATGAAGCATCAGCACAGCAGAAGGAGCAACAATTAACCATTTTGTTTGCTGGAGTAATTGAGGATCCAAATTTAAAGTTTTTTTCCTGGGCTGTTTCCAAGCTTTGTTCCCGGTTCCTCAACCTTTTTGGAGTTTGGAATCTACGAACCATATTGCCTTCCCTAAGTGTCAAGCGTAGAATAAAAAAATGCATCACATCATTTTTCATTGTAGCCAGATGAGGCCTGAGTGAAGGAACGAGGAACAGCAAAGCAAGAACATCTGAAAAAATTGACAATGCAAGCTGGAACGTGATTCTGCTGTAAGGGGCAGCTTTAGCGTTTGCCAGGGAAAAAAGGCAGCTTGTAGACAGATCTGGGTCTTAGCCTGCCACCCCAAGGGCCCCAATGTCAAGAAGTAGTGAAAGAACACTGCTCATTTATGCAACATCTGTAACACATATAGCAAATTATTAATAGCTCAATATGCCAATCTGCCACTGTGCATTCTGACATGGTGGGGACTGAGAGAATGGAAGTTCTGTAGCACAGATGTGCCAGTAGAACTGGTCGTATGGAAATTAAACTCAGGCTTTCCATATTTCTCTGTCAGCATATTTGTAGACAGTAGCACTTTTCTAAATAATTTCAATTAACCATCAAGTAACTAATTGAACTTTCTTTCATCTGCATTATTTATGTCACCTGCCAGAATGTAACATGAACAATCTTTGTCTTACAGATGATATTTACCTACTGAAGATCTCAGAGCAAGGTTGAAAAGTAACTTTTGATGTTGTTTTGCTGTGAAAAGGAAACCATGGCATAATCTCAGTTTCTTTATGCAACTACAGAACAAAACTCCTGGTCTATTTCTTATTGATTCCTTATGTGAATAATTATTAAAGACAAATAATGACTTTTTTTGTCCATTTTTTTTCCTTTTTGAAACTGAGAGCTGGATTTTAGCTGAACCACAGTAAACTCGAGAAAATTATTCATACATCTGAAAAATTATTTAAATAAAGATGCTTTGCACTCCTAAGGTATATATGGGCATAGATATAGGAATATGCACATAAAAAAATCAGTTGCAACACAAGAAACTGATTCAAGCAAACATCATTATAGTGCCCAGAAATTTAATGACTGAATGCTCATCATTGGAAAGACACTTTTTTTAAATAACCATTTTAAGGTTCTTATTGGTTGGATGATACAAAGTAGTTTAGCTCACTGCTAGCCTAGGTAAATATATATTACACCTTAAATCTAGACATCTATGGTTGCAATCTTTGCCAGTTAACTGGCACTGTATTTCCTTATTGGCTTTTCTCTGTGGGCTTCTTTGCATACTCCTTCTGGAGCATGAAATCCTTCTGCATATATGCAAAACAGCACCTTATATTGCATACACTAAGCGACGTACATGCATTGGCAAATAGGAATCAGTATAGAAATAACTGCATATACCTAACTCCAATGAATGATGTCTTATCAGTGTAGAGAAGTCTCACACAACAATTACAATTATTCTTCTCATTCTCCCCTTCCTTTCTTTTCATGCAAAGATGATAAACATGCTCATGCTAAGGAACAGTGGAGTTAGGAAGTAATAAAGAAGGAATGGGACTTTTTCACTGCTATACTACTGTATGTGTGTATACTAAACCAGAGCCAGAATTTCTTTTAAAGCAGTAATTAAACAGCATCAAACAATGGCAGTTTTTAAAAATTATTGTTTTAAGGATATAGCTGGGATTTCAAGCACAAACAAAACCAGTGTCAGATGAGGATCTGTATGGCAAATAATTGAATGGTAGAAAGCTTTTGTCGTACAGTCTTTCTCAAATAACATCTTGTTTGCCCCAAGAAGGGTAAACTGTAGAAGAACCTCCAAGAAAGATTTGAATAGTACACCAACTTCATGCTATGGAAAGTTCCCACTCATGTAGAGATTACTTAATTCTATGACTCTGGACAATTCTGCCTAGGAGACCAAACTATTCTGAGATACCAAGTGTTATGCTAAGGAACGTAGCAGTCACTAGATTGAATCTTAAAATGTCTCCCATGCTGCCATCAAGGTCATTATTTGCCACAAAAAGGTGAATATTTGTAGCTCAGGGTTGAAATGAGGGGTCCTTGGTACTCTCTGACCTTGCTTGTTTTCTTGCAGATGTTTCATTACCCAAAACATCATCAGTGTTAGTGAGGAGTGTTCTTTGCTGTCAATTTATATTCTGGTGTCTTGCCTATCAGTGTTGGTGGGGGTGGTCTTAGATAGTCTTTGGTTGGGCTGTTTGCTGTTGACTTCTTTGGCAGTTTCTTGATTGGGGTATTGCTTACTTGATTGTTGGTCTGAAATTAACTTTGGAGTTAATCTATCTTTTCTAGTATGAGTGTATTAATTCTATGGCAACTTTTATCTTCATTTAGTTCCATAAACACCTATATTTAGGGATGCCTGTAAGTAACAATCTCAAAGCCAACATGGTAGCTATTCAAATGCAAACAAAGCTCCAATTGTTTTTTATTATGTGTTGTGTGAGTGCAACATACTTAACAGATACAGCTTCAATCATACCATTTTGCCTTTTTTAAAAAATAACTATATGCTGAAAATAACCACAGTCTTAGATTTCTCAAGTATCCAGAGACAAATCAGGTGTTATGTAGGAACAATAAACGACACGTTCTTTGTAACTTTATGTAGTCATGGTTTAAAAAATACAAAATATGATAAAATATATAATAAAGCACTAGAAACATAGAGCTTCATTTCCAAGTGAGCTATGAAATCAGAGCTTCAATTTTGGAGCAAAGTGATTTACAATATAGCTGGGAAGATAGCAGAGTGGTTGCAATCTTCCACTCACATGGAAATCTCAGCAGGATAGGAGGAGAAAATACAAAAAAAAAAAAAGATTTACTCTGGGACAGGAAGTATCTCAACGGTACAGCACTCTCTTTAAAAAAGAAAAAAAAGCTGAGAAAAAGCAGTGATTCCCCCCCCCTTTTTTTTTTTCAAACAAATGTACTGTTTCCATTCATGATTTAGTGGCAGGGTCTGCAGAATCAGGACCCTACAGATACAAATCGGTATAAAGCTTGCTGTAACTATTCTTTTATGAGTGGAAATAAATAATAAGCTCTTGCCCATATTTCATTTATCATTTATATTTTTGGCTCTAAACCTATACACGTGTCCTTAAATGCCTGCAGATATTTTATACCCCTCCCCACACCTTCTTCTATTCATATACAGTTATACATATGTTTTCTATTAAGGGAAAATGTATGAGACGTAAAGAAAAATGTGCCTCTGTTCCAACCTTAAGCCTTTCTGGCAAGGCAGAAAATTGTTACAGCAGGATATAGCCAAACAATCTTAACCCTAGCCAGTTTTTCAAATTGTTCAGAGTTTTTTTTTTTTGGTGTGTGGGAGACAGGATTTAAGTGTGCAAATCTGATATATTATAATCTGTATGTGTAATGATGAAAAGATATGTACAGAAGCACCATGGATCCTTCTTACTTGGTTGTATAGTTGTTAATTATTGCATAATAGCCCAATTTAAATACTGATTTATTTTAATACTGGCATATTTCAAATTGATATAAAATATTCCAACATGCATATTAATGTACCTCTCTTATAGTACAGTAATGTCCTTTTGAATTTTTAAGTTAATTTGAAAGATACGTCAATCTTTATCAATTTTTTTCTTCTTTCTTTTTTCTTTGATTGTGTTTGCATATTTGAATATCATGTGGGGAACCCAAAGTAGCATGCAGTCATGGGGCTGGTTGGTACTCTGAGAAACTTCCTTTCACCTTTTAAATTAATTTTTAATAGGACTTAATTATTCTTACCTCCTTCTAAAAAAAATAATTTTGAAATTTTAAGCCTAACATTTTTATATACCATTTTTATTTTTTATTTACACTGCCCAGAGTTCCTCATTAAGGGAGATAGACAGTTCAGAAATGTGAACAATAAATGAATAAATATTTAATGGTTAAATTCATTTTGGAAAAGAAAAAGAAACATGGTAAGATAAAATCTATTTTGAATGGATTTAAAAATCAGTCAATCAATTCATTCCAGAAAGAGGAAAGGAAAGGGGAAATGGAAGGAAGGGGAGGGGGAGGGAAAAGGAAGGAGAGGAAAGGGGGAGAAAAGAGAGGAAGAGGAAGAGGGAAGAGGGAAGGAAAAAACCTATAAATTATTTTTTTCCCAAACCGTGAAATGTATCTCCTTGAAAAGATGCAACTGAGTCTAGAGGAGAAACAAAGAATCTTTGACTTGCAATGAGTTCCATCTTTCCCAAAATTTAATTGTATTTTTTTCATTGTTCATTGGTATTCATTTTGTTGTTTGGATTTTTAGGGAAGGTGTGAATATTAAGATTACACCAAAGGGACATTTGATGACACACAAAAAAATAGGAACCCTTAGTATTCACAGATTATTTCAATGTAACCACCTTTAATGTTGTTGTTTAAAGTAGGGGTCTCCAACCTTGGCAACTTTAAGATTTGTGGACTTCAACTCCCAGAATTCCACAGCCAGCTGGCTTTGGAATTCTGGGAGTTGAAGTCCACAAGTCTTAAAGTTGCCAAGGTTGGAGACCCCTACTTTAAAGTGTCTCTAACTCCCTCCAACAGCAGCAGTGAATCTCCAACATGTGTAGCCTAGTGAACATATTTGAAATGTTGAGACAATGTTCTGAAAACTCTTGCAATGTAGCCTCATTCATTCATAAAATAGCTGCCTTGGGGGATATAATCATCCAAAGAACTGTTGGCGAAAAGGAAACCATATACATGGCAGCCAATGTTATTCTCAATTTTTGTTTTTTTGAAAAAAGCTAAGGTCAAGTGAAACAGGAAGCTTGGCAGGAATCAAGGGAGGTGTCCATGAATACATTGGCACTCTAAGATTCTACATTGGAGGCCTCAGAGATAGACCTTTAATTTAATTCAGAAAAGGATTTGCTATGCGCTTATAAAGTTGTTACTTATTTAATAGCTTAAATTTTTGATGTTATCATTGGCCATCTGTTCCTGATGAGGTTAATAGGCTTATTGAATAAAACTCAGGATATCCATAATGGTTTAAATAGTGGAAAGGTTTTGTAGATTAATCTGTTAATTTCCTCTTCTCTTCATGTCAACTTTTTCCTTGGTTCCTTTCCTGATTTTCAGACTTTCCCTTGTTGGTCAAAAAAAGAAAGAACCTTGAAGTGAACAATTTTGGGACCATGAATGGCCCTTCAATTCTTTATTTAATTTAAGATGCTTTAAATTTCCAAATGGAAGTTAAATGAGAATTGCAACACTCTACTTAAGAGGGTTTGATTTGTATACCTATTCTCAATAGTAAATTTATAGTGTTTATTTTGGCATATTCATTCATTACAGTACTATTACTATTCAATTTATTCTGCATTGTTTCCTTCTGTCAATAATCATTTTGCTTAATGACTGAGTAATTTTAGTTATTATTTCTTCAGTTATTCCCTTGTTGTATTTGCATCAATTGCCTTCATATTATATTATCTTGAATTCATTTTATGTTAAGTCTGGTACCATATGCTATTGTGGAAGCAATCCTATTGAGTTCCACGGAAATATTCCAGGATAACTAACATTATCACGGCCTAAGTCTGCAATATTAAAACTTAGTCCCGTATAATATTAATGGAGGTGAGAGAATCACTATTACCCATAATTATTTTGTTTAATTTGGAAGATTAGCTATTCAAATCTGGATTCCTATCAACAATACTAATACTCAAATTTGAGTGAAGATCTATAACAATAGATATTAGCGTCAAGACTAGCCAAATGGACACAAATATTTTTATTAAACAGGAGAAGGTCTTGCAGGATACTATGTATAGCATTTGTAATATGTTTTTCAAAACTTTGTAATGTTTTATAAGGGTCTCTTGTATTGTTGGTTAAAGAATATCGAAGAGAAAAACTCTTTTAGCAGTTATTATAGCACCTTAAAAACCTTGACTTTTTAGATTAGCTAAGTATTGGGACAGCTTGCTTCAATCCTACAACCTAAGGCTGTACTGATCAGCACCAAACATGGACACTTACAACAAAACATAAAGGAAACTGGCTCACTAACATGTGAGTTCCATCGATGGCCGAAATGGAGAAAACAAAACCCTTATTATCAGAGAATTGTTGAGGAAATACAGTTTTGCAATTTAACAATGTGCCACTGCCAGATTGCAGGTATTATTGTACCATGGACAAAATCTTGATTAGCTGCTGATATATAGAAAAAAATACTAGTGGTAGGATTCATTTCTTACATTTAAAAAAAAATTACTATGTAAAATCTACTCGCTGCTCAGGCACCATATAATAATCGTCTGCAAAGGGCCAAGGATGTGGTTTTGTGCTCCAGTCCACATTTGAACAAATGGCACACATAACTCCACAAAATTGACTGGTATATACATTGGATTGTGTAGGTTGACCGTATTGGGGGATCACAAGTCTGCTCTCTTTAAGACTGAAGAGCACATTACTTTAATGACATATGGTTATGTCATATTTTCATACAGGAATGCAACTTTATGACTGCGGTGGAACTGATTGAGAGAGACATATGAGGAACTTGGTTGTCTCTCTCAATTATCACCGACTGCTGCTAGTCTGTAAGGCACTTGGAATATTCTAACAGGCAGTTCTTCTCTAATAGCCAGTTGTCATTAAAGAAGCAGGAACAAATAATACACAGAGACTGTTGTATACAATTCCCTAATAAAATAAAGAAGTCTCTAGTAATACACCAATACATCACATTGTTTCTGCAAGTGGCATGTAACTTGCAGAACAAACTTAAAGGAGTAATTATCAAGTGCAGGTTTTAGAACAACCCTGGAATAAGTAAAGACTTTGTGCTGCTGAACAAGATTAGGCATTCCAGTACATATACAAACACACAAGGTTCAAGCATTCATTTATTCACCTAGAAAACCATTAATAAATATCTTTGTGTTTTAAATTAAAGAGTGTCTTTTTCACTTGTAAAGATTTGTGCAAGCATTGTTCCAGATGCATGTAATCTCAGAATAAATATGTTTTTTATTCCTATAAGCTAATAACATATTAAACTGCGAAACATTTGCAGAAGCAAATGTTTAAGAAATACATTCTATCATAACCTGGTGAACAAAAGCCTCCGTTAGAACTGGAAGCCTGTAGTCTAAATGGAAGACTATGCTGGAGATAAAGAATTTAAACTGGTTCCCTTCCTTATTGATATGAAACATCGGTGACAGGTTGAGTTCTTCTTTTCTCCCCTACCCCTTTCCTTTTATTCTCTCCCCCCCCCTTTTTTTTTTTGGTTCCTATCTTTCTCATAAAAGATTCAGGTAAATGTAGCATGACAAACCAATTTAAGCTAATTTCAAAGTTATTTGAGTAATTGGTTGTTGAGATAACACTCTCAAATTTCAATTCAGCAATTATCCTCTTAAAGATACAGACTATAAGAAGAAAGGATTATGAATTAAAGCAGCAAGGTTCTATTCTTCCTCCCGTCTCACAAAAGGATGGGCATTTAAAAACTGTTCTGCTTTTAATCATATTGAACGGAGACTTATATTGTAATGTATGCAAGCTTTCTAAAATGAAAGCAAGTGTTTATAACTTT
The DNA here is from genome assembly GCF_059756535.1 of Pantherophis guttatus. Taxonomy (NCBI): domain Eukaryota; kingdom Metazoa; phylum Chordata; class Lepidosauria; order Squamata; family Colubridae; genus Pantherophis; species Pantherophis guttatus. The sequence continues at coordinate 63,015,550 of NC_142068.1, forward strand.
TGGAATACAGTAGTCTATAATGGAAGAAGTTCCTAAAGACTGACAGACTAATAAGTGACACAGAAAACTGTTTTCACAGTTGTAGAAGAAGTTGTAGTGCAAACTGATACAGAGGTTGACAAAAATAACAGCTTTGGCAGAAGGGCTTGGTTTAATGCTAGTTTTTCCATCCTAATGAATAGTGGAGTTCTTAAAGCCTTTCTTATAAGAGAGAGGAAGGATTTTGGGAGCTTATTCCTATTTAACCAACTCTTTAGAATAAAGAGCTACTACTGGTTAATTACTGGTTTCATATGTTAAAAAAAAGATGTTATTAGCAATTTGGCTATTGAAAGCAATGGTTGATAGCAGGGGTGAAATGCTCCCGGTTCAGACCAGATCGGCCGAACCAGTAGTGATGGCGCCAGTGGTTCGGAGAACCGGTAGTGATGGCGGTGCAAGGCTCCACCCACTCACCCGGGTGGGTGGAGGAAATAACCTATTTTTTACTCTCTGCACATGCGCAGAAGGGTTTGCGCGCGCACATGCATGCACTTCTGAACCGGTTGGGAAGGTAAATAGATTTCACCCCTGGTTGATAGTCTGATGATGTTCACCAAAAGATTAAGGTTTTCTGAGTTTTCAATCACTTGGAATTTGAAAGTTGATTGCTTTTATATGTCCTGGCCATAGTTATAAGAAATAGCTTCAATATTGGAGTTGGCATTAACCAGAACCACAGAGCCCAAGTCTCAAAATCTCAGAACCACTGAGATTGCAGCTAACCTGGATATCAAGAGATAAATCAGTCTTATATATAAAGAGTAAACTGCCTGGAACTGTATTCAACTTCAAACGATGACAGGATATAGATGAGCAGAAGCTTTAGACAGAGACCCCAAATGTCCTTAACCACATGGAGTGAGGAGTATCAATGTTTTCTTTTTAGGAGCAAAGGACTTTACATTTTTGTTGCATAAGATTATATATCTTCCCAACCATCATGTTAAAACTCAGGTGAGAAACAATGACCTTTTTATGACTTGTGGACTTCAATTCCCAGAATTCCTGAGCCAACATGGGACTTGAAGTCCACAAGTTATAGAAGGGCCATTGTTCCCTACCCCTGTGATAAAAGGACTTTTTAAGCTATATGTTTTTTTTAAAAAAAAAATCACAAGTATTGAATTATGTACTATATGCTATAATTAACAATATCATGTTCGTAGACAGAAATATCTAAATACTAAGACACTATGGGCATTCTTAATTCAGGGCAATCCCATTTTAGATATTTATATTTTTTCTTCCTATTTGCACTTCTATTTTTAGATTACTTATATAAAAGTATAATTCTATTTATCACAACACATGTGGATTTACTGTTGAAAATGGCATTCAAGGTCTATTCACTATTGTCAGTTTCCTGAAAATGATATTTATGTGTCCATGTTTAGTTTGCTTGCATCTTCTGCACTCTCTCTCTCTCTTCCCCCCCCTCCATTCTCTCCGTGCTACAGGTTTCCTGGGTTAATGATTTAAAATGATAGAAAAACGTATTTCTGATTTTCAACAATCATGTAACAAAATTGGTGGCATGGTTGGAGGGAAACTACAAATGACAAAAAGTGTATATATAAAAACCTTGAAGCTAATTTAGCCAGAAATCAAAATCCCACCAATTCAAACATGTCATTAATCATAGAACTATTGATGTAATGATGGAAAAAAGTGACAGATATTCCTTTAGTGATGATGAAAGTTAGGAAGGACAGAGATCTATCGGAGAATGCATGCAGTGGATCTCAGATTCAGTCCTTTTTTTCTAAGTACAGCTAAGAACAGGCATTGCCAAGAAAGCTGGTAAAGTGTCAAAGTGTCAGTCAATGTATAAAATACTGAGATCAGTGAAAAATTGAAGCAACATCTTACTTTCTTAATACTTTCATAATATAAATTATGGGTGTGTATTATATCTGGAGGAATCTCAAATCCTTGGATAGATTCTGACATATTACAGATTTATGTGAAGTTACAATCCACAAAATTGCTCAACATGTGATAAACAAAGCTATTCATAAAAAGGGAACATGGACTTTGAATGTATGATTGTGGATACCATCTTGCCTTTTTTAAAAAAAAAAAAAAATCCTCCTCCCCCACAGATGTCCCTATATTGAAGGGTGAAACTAACTTTATTGAAAAGGCTTTTGCATAAAAGAAACAAATCAACCAATAAAAGAATACTATACCTATGGACAAAAATTGTCAGATATCCTCAATGCCAATACTTAACCTTAATGCCCATAAATAATTATGCAAATTTTAAAATAATAGCATTTCCCCCTTTTAATGACAAAGATATAAAACAAAATGCAAATTAAAGACAAAAGGACAATCATGTGAAGTGTTAAAACATTTTATAATGCCTTGATAAGGCCACACTTGGAATACTGCATTTAGTTTTGGTTGCCACGAAGTAAAAAAGATGTTGAGACTTTAGAAAGAGTACAGAGAAGGGCAACAAAGTTGATTAGGGGACTGGAAGCTAAAACATATTAAAACTGGTTGCAGGAACTGGGTATGTCTAGTTTAATGAAAAGAAGGACTAGGGGAGACATGATAGCAGTGTTCCAATATCTCAGGGGCTGCCACAAAGAAGAGGGAGTCAAACTATTCTTCAAAGCACTTGAGGGTAGAACAAGAAGCAATGGGTGGAAACTAATCAAGGAGAGAAGCAACTTAGAACTAAGGAGAAATTTCCTGACAGTTAGAACAATTAATTAGTGGAACAACTTGCCTCCAGAATGCTCCAACACTGGAAGTTTTTAAGAAGATGTTGGATAACCATTTGTCTGAAGTGGTGTAGGGTTTCCTGCCTAAGCAGGGGGTTGGACTAGAAGACCTCCAAGGTCCCTTCCAACTCAGTTTTCTATTCTATTCTAAAATGGAATTCTTCTGCTGTATCTCTGAATTAGACGGCCTATGAAGATGCCTCTGAAATATTACATTGTTTACTGAATTAAAACCAGATGAAAGCTAGTGTTTTGTGCATTTCCTTATTACAAATTGCATGTGCAGTTTTTTTTAATTTTTTTTTAAAAATTTTTATTTATATGCTGCCCTTCTCTGGAGACTCAGGGCGGCTTACAATGCGTTAAGCAATAGCCTTCATACTTTTGTATATTTATACAAAGTCAGCTTATTGCCCCCACAAACTGGGTCCTCATTGAAGTGGCTTTTCTGTTTGAGGGGATTTTTCAAATAAACAGATTTTTTTTGAGTGGTGAATGGGAAGACTCTTTCTGCATAGTTCTCCTACAGCAGAGCATAGTTCAACTCTTCCTTAGCGTTAGATATTTCACTGGATGGTTATGAGGAGAAAAAATATAACCCTTTTTATGATCTTGCACTCTGCTTCTTAAAGGAAGCAGATGCAATGGAAGTAATCAATCAGAAGCGATGACAAGGAAACATGTTACAATAGCTATCAAGAGCCCCTACTGAAAGGATTCCAAATGGAACAAAACTGGCTTCTGTCTTCAAAGAAAGTAAATAGTAGAACAGGTCCAGCTATGCTCTGACACTAAATATTTATTCTGTTTCTCACCTTCATTTCCAGGTAGTTGACTAGATTGTGTCTTATCCAGAAAGAGTAAAAGACCCATAGCCACCTAGTGATTGACTAGGAATTTATCTTTGGTCAAATTAAATTTTTATTTTTCTGCTTAATTCTAGGGCCACCTTAATATTTGTTTGTTTATTATTTTTTCACATTTCTGTACTGCCCATCTCCTTCAAAGAGGAGGGAGTTATATTTGTATTTTCTAATTTTTATGACACATCTAACTACTGCCCACGTGTCAACTATCTGCACCTCCTCATCTGGTTTTGGAAGGTTTACAACTTGATGTGATTTCTGGGGTTTAATTGAAGCAGGAAGCCAGGGAGACCACAGGCTGCTGGAGAAGTGACAGCCAGAAGAAGAAGGTGAAACAGAAGAAGGGGGAAAAGAAGAAGGAACAGAAGAAGGAAAAGGAGAAACAGGAGGAGGGAGAAGGAAAAGGAGGGAGAAGGAGAAGGAGAGAAAAGGAGAGAGGGGAAGGGGAGGAGGAGGAGGATAAAGAGGAGGAGGAGGAGGAGGAGGAGGAGGAGAAGAAGAAGATGATGATGATGAAGAAAAAGAAGAAGAAGAAGAGGAGGAGGAGGAGGAGGAGGAGGAGGAAGAAGAAGAAGAAGAAGAAGAAGAAGAAGAAGAAGAAGAAGAAGAAGAAGAAGAAGAAGAAGAAGAAGAAATAATCTCCATTTCATAACTAAGATAAATAAGAACCATGTTGAGAGTGACCTTCATTTCTGCCACGCTGGATAAACATGATTGAAAACAAACTAAAAGAAATGTTATTATGGTATTATTTTAGGTCCTTCTGACCAGTGCTTGCCTTAAACTGGCCTTTTTGAAAATTAAATTGGTCCTGCAGCTGTTTATGTGACTTTATGTGAACAGTTGTAGGAAGTCTTGAAATTGAATGGTTCATCATGACTATTTGTTTCTAACACCAATTAAAGTAAAGCTGTTAGATCAACAGTTTATTTTGGCCAGCCCTGAAGATGCAGCATGGATAACTTTGCTGCTATGCACATGTCTGCAATTTTCCAAAGTTCTTGGCTCAGGGAGTACAAATCATTTAGCTGCTCAGCACTGTATGTAATAAAACACTCAAGACATCTGGAGTTTTTTGGATCCGTCTCTTGGCATGAAGCAGAATTGGAAGTGTTGGATTATCTTTGTGCAGTTTGGAAATCAGCATGTTTTCCAATGCAATTGGAAACCTGTAACTGTTCACATATCCTCGGTTGGGTCCTTTGTTATACTCCAGTGCCATTGATTGGTTTGCGGCTTGAAAGAAGAGTAAAAGGAAGGAAATAAGGGTCAGGCTTGAAAAGAGAAAGAAAAGACTGTATATGATAGATCTACAGCAGCGGAGCCAAGAACCATTAGGAATGTTTTCAATACATTTTCCAACCAATGGCTTTTCACAGGAAAATCAAATAACCTTTCAGTATTCAACAACCATATAACACAATTATGTTATGGAATCAAAATACTTTCTCACCATTTGCACTCTTGCAAACAGATTGAAACAATCAGAGGATCATTCATAGCAATGAACATCATTCTTGAATCACTCTTGATTTAGATTCAAATGTTGGGGTAGGGAACCTTGGCAATCTTGTCAGCTTGTCATAGATCCTTCCAACTTTTAGATCTCAAGACTGTGGGACAGATGTATTGATTGATAAGACCCTTGGCCTTCCTGGCTGCTTAAAATCACTCAGGTTATTATTATTTTTTTATTTAGAAAATTTATATTGCCACCTACTTGCAGATGGAGATTAAAGGTGGCTTACAGAGACATAAAAGTATAATATAAAAGAAATATAAATAAATAAAAAATAAAAATGCTAACCAAATAGTTTATGTGTCCTCTTATGATCAGTGCTTCTTTAGCATTATATGTAAGATTAAAGACGTTAGCTGTAAGTAAACCTTTATTGAAAAACATGTTTTTTCAACTGGAAGATTAATGGGAAATCTAACAATAGGCCTATAATGGCCTCGTACTGTAGTTGCATATAAAGCAACTTTTTGTTTTTGATTTGATTTGATTTTTTGATATAAATATTCTTGTAAATAAGACAAAGTATTATAATCTATATAATATAAGCGTCACTGATTTATCCAGCAAAGGAACTCTGAGTACTGATGAACCATTCTATGCACGCAGCCAACGAAGATACCCATATGCAAAAATATGCCAGCCACATTGTGATGCCATTTGGGCCCCATGAAATGAGTTTGGATGAGCATGGGGATGTGTGCTTCTATCCAAAGCCAGCTTTAAGTTGGATCAGAGCCAATATCTTTTTTTTTTACATCTGTTATTCTGAACTTCATGTCACACACTACTCATTAAACAGACAGTTAATATTCCAGAATTTGTTCTAGATGAATACCTTTTATATTCTTTTTAAAATTGGATCTCTTGATTTCACAGAGGAAAGTTGGGATGGATAATCTACATTATATGGGAGCCATTTTACTGGACATTCTTTTCAATATACTTTTCTTTCTGTTTTTTTTTTTTTGTCAGCTTCTTTATGTTCAGCTCATATATTTCATTTAAACTATGAGCTGATAATTATGGCAACATTTTATTAGCGCATTATTATTCTGCCAAAATTTCAGTTTTGAACTTTGGCCAGTAAAAACTGCAGTATGAGAAAGAAAATGCGTGGTGTACACACACACATATTATTCTCCTTGGCTTTTGAGATGCTTGTTCAGAATAATTGAAATATAATGTTAAGAAAATGTGGTTGTAAATGAAAGTTTTCCATAAATTTATATTATTCTAGAATATAATTCCAAGAAACTCTTAAGGACTCAACTCAGGCAAATTTAGGTATTTGTACATATCATTGATTCAGTGGGAAAATATCAGGTTTTAAATATTCTATCTAACATTGTTTAAATAATATTTCTTAATTCTAATATGAGGTTAATCTCGTCCCCTGCTCACTTTACAGCTTCCTGCCTGGCCAGGTAAGTAGATTGTGTTAAATCAATCCTTCTATATAAAAAAAAGAGAAAAAACAATAGAACATTGATTCAAATGCAGTCATATATTTTTTGACAAATCAGGCTTTTGTTTTTTTTAAAAACTAATAAAAACACTATATACATCCAGGATAGTGAATTATGTAAAGGGCAGGTAATGAAAGTTTACTACCCACTTCTTCACAGAGGATTTTTGCAATGAATTTTTCGCGATGAAAACCAATATGGGAACTATAATGCATTTAAGAATGACCCTGATAGACTGATGGGAGTGTCTCAGATGGAACAATTGGCAAGAAAAAGATGTCAGTCCACAAAGGGTTGGAGGATAGCATTAGACTTTCCCTGGTTTTCTGGAAACTAAAAAGAAAGGAGAGGAGAAACAGGTTCAATCTTGCAAGTGAGGTAATCACTTTCTTTATTGTAAAGTTACATTAACAGAATCTTTCAGAAATGAAAGACCTGTCTCCTAAGCTTATTCTCACATATTATAAGACACCTTAGTTTTTCATAGTTCGTTACTTGTTGATTTCACTAACATCTCAAGTCAATTCTCAAAGCGCTTTAAGATAATTGCAGAAGCAGTACTTACATTAGTAAGAAAAAGTTTTGCAGGAGAAAAAAAATAGTCTGTGTTGTTCCCACCTCATAGCAAACATTTGCTTATTCCCTAAAAAAGTAAATGTCCTATGAATCAAACCATGATTTTGTAGGCATGTTCATACAGTTTTCTTGCCTGCAATACAGGAATGTTTGCAATTGTGTTCTTCAGAAATATTTTTCAATTTTCCCAAACTAGTCTGTAGATTTACTATAATCCCAGCTAACTATACAGATTCCCAACCAAGATAAAGACAACTACAATAGATAGTTGCAGTTGCTAAAACTTGTGCTATATGCACACATCTGCTTTTCTCTAGAACTTGAAGCTGGCGAAGCTTATTTATTTTTTATTTATTTATTTTATTTGTCGAGTACATATTAGATAATATATATAAGTATAAGCATGAACTGAATACATAAAATGAATACAATTAAAAGGAACATTAGGACAGGGACGCTAGGCACACTGGTGCACTTATGCACGCTCGTTACAGATCTCTTAGGAATGGGATGAGGTCAACAGTAGACAGTTTTAGGTTAAAGTTTTGGGGGTTTTGGGATGAGGCCACAGAGTCTGGTAGTGCATTCCAGGCTGGCATATACTGAATACATTAAACATACTTTATTCAATTTTTTTTTTTAATTTTGATTTATATGCCGCCCTTCTCCGAAGACTCAGGGTGGCTTACAATGTGCTCAGCAATAGCCTTCATCCTTTTGTATATTTATACAAAGTCAGCTTATTGCCCCCACAAACTGGGTCCTCATTGGGTCCTCATTTCACCTACCTTAGAAAGGATGGAAGGCTGAGTCAACCTTGAGCCTTGGCGAGATTCGAACCCTGCAGTAATTGCAGGCAGCTGGTCTTAATAACCAGCTTAATAACAGGGTGCCTTAAACCCCTGTACTACCAAGGCTCTTTTTATTATAAAAGTTATAATGGGATAGATAGTGCTGTGCTCAACAGTGAAGGGACACAGGGCAGAAAACATCTTGCAGAAAGCAAAGGTCCACAGAGCCAAAGAAACTTCTTGAATGAGGCGTGAAACGTCTTAAAAGAAAGTCCAGAAAGACCAGTTGCCTCTTGAAAAAGCACAGTTGCATCTTGAAAAAGCACCTTTGGGACAAACATGACCTGGATGACATCCTGCTTGCAATATTAAACCTACTGTATATCTATCTATCTATCTATCTATCTATCTATCTATCTATCTATCTATCTATCTTATTAGCAACGTGTTTCTGAGGTGAATCGTGGTTCTGGGTAAGTACTTCACCACTAAATCTCTAATGTAGTTGGCCAGCCTCTTTCATAGGCATAGACTTCACTGTGTCCACAGTTGCTTTGCTCCTTAGATAGCAACTGGTATCAATTTTCAAATTAGGCAGGGAGTGTATTTGGCCCAGGAGCTTCAGCTTATGACTTCTAAGCATGTAGCACAAGGGAAATAGCTGAGATGTTGCTGAATGTTTAGATATGAAATTAGAACATCCCATGTCTTCCCTGCACTCCCTGTAAGCTTTCACATTTAACATACCTACTGACTTTGTGGGCTCACTGTAGCAAGTTCTAAATGATGCATGAAATGAAGAATTTCTAGCTGTCTGTATGAAGAAATAATAGTGGCTTGTAGCATTCACAGCTGTGCAGCATTTTTTAGCTATATGGCATGATGCTGTTCCGATGAGAAGAATCACCTACAAGCCTCAAAGTAATATTTAAAAAGTTTAAATGTATTAGCATAGCTTTACATAAATTAAAAAAAAAAAACTACTTTTCCTTTATTGCTTGTCTGTCAGAAATTTCCCCATACTTTATGAAATCACACCAGGAGAAGCTTTTCCTCATCTCAGCCTAAATGTTGTAATACATGACAACTTTCTGCAAAAGGAACATTTCGGATTTTAAAATGGTTATCAAGTTGGATTTTGAAACATACTTAGCTCCCGAACACATACTTTTCTCAGCAAACACAAAAACATCAATTCCTATAAAACGTTGGCTATTTTTTAATTAAAATATTACTTTAAAAAATAGATCAGGTGCAGATAGAAAGGAATTGGTGCCAGCTGATTATTTACTTGATTCACTATAGATCAGGCCTGTCAAACTGGCGGCCCATGGCCCGGATGGGTGCAGGCCACGCCCATCCCAGCTCCGCAAAGGCAAAAAACATCACAATATATCACAATATGTCACGTGACACAATCAACTTTGACACCCATGCTGTAGATGATGTCAGTAGTTTCTTGATTTTTAATGGGAAAAAATATCTTTCAAGACTACGAGTGGGCTAGTATTCTAGAATTGTAACAACAAACAGAAATGATGCTTAATTATGCCTTTTTATAACTGTCATTTACAGCATAGAGATTTATTTTGGAGATTGTGTGATTTCTTGTTTTTTTCTGTAACTGATTTGAACTAACATTTTGCCCTAGCAGATAAAAGCATCAAGGAAAAATATTATTTTCCAAGATTCATACAGCAGACAAAATATATGTAAAAAAAAAAAAACTTTTTTCTATTGCATCAACACCCAAATCAAACAAATTTATTTCACAGAGAGTACTGTTGTGTATACCTACAAATTCACTATGTGTGCTTGTGTACTTACACAGAGAAACGTATCTCAGTTGTCTTCATTGAAAGAAAAGTAATTTACTGTGTAGCAGAAATCCTGAGACCCTGTTCCACTTTGATAAAGTGTCTAAGCAAAGAAAACTTCAATATTAATTAAAGAAAACATAAGATTTCCCTCAATATGAATGTACATAAGGTTCCGTTCCAAAAGTGAATGACATATTTCATGAAAGTATAGCAATTATCATTTATGTGGAAAATCTTTAACAATTGCAGGTAGCAGAGGCAACAAGGATTAGGAACACATTAACAACCGTGCATGTCCTCTTAATTAAAAAAATGAATGAACAGAGCAATTTTTGCAACATTAATTACATCCCAATTTGATTTAACCTATGTAGGCCAATCAAATACAGTCCGAACCAACTTATCACCTGCTTGTCAGGAGAAGTAAATTGAACTCTTTATGGGGCACTGAGATAGGTCATCAGGCACTTCTGTTTTTTGTTTTTTGTTTTGCCTTCACCCACTTTTCACAAGTATTAGAAGAAAAGAGGGCAACTGTCAATCCAGCAGTGTGGCAATCATTACAGGTTTGCAGTGAAGCAGAAAAATGGTGTAATAAACAGGTCTTGCAGCCTTCTATCACTCCATTCATCCTACACTTGAAGCACTTGGGCCTTCTGGCCTTACTGAGCGTTAAATCCCTATCCAGCTGTTTGACCCCATTACGAGAACATGATAGGCACCCCGTCACATGAAATGGCTGCAACAGTCTGATGCACTGAATCTATCTTTCCGACAGGTAAACCTATGGATAATTTATTTTGATGTGGTTTCAAAGTATGTTGACAGCAGTTAGGGAGGGCCTACACCGCATGAACTGTCTGTGCACATGAGTGTATGTTTTAAGGCTGAGCCGTTTTCATTGCGATTGTTAATGAACATGTGGTTAAAAAGAGCGTACTAATGCTGATTGACCACTTTTAACAGGCTGACTTTTGATATGACCTGCAGACCATAAAGCCGTAATGCAGCCTCAGCATATGTGCTATTAAAATCAATATCCAATACTGTAAATCCACAGTATCCCTACTCAGACCAATCTTTCTGCCGTTGTCATCACTTCAAACCTATAAATGATCAACTCTATCTATGATGTTTAATAAGGTTAAGGAATTCTGCAGTAGGAATGGATATCAATATTGCACATTAAATTAATAAATACTGAGTTTTTTGGGGGGGGCTTGTGGGATAATTTCGGGCCACGTGGGGAACATTAAAGCAATTATTTGGAGGCAAAAATGTTTAAAGGTGCTGCGATCCTTCTCAGGAACTAAACTGTATAAAATATAATAAAGTGGTCATTTCTCGTAAGGTCTTTGATGCAATATTTAAAGTGTTGCCATGTGGCCCACCCACTCCGATATATGCTTTGCTCCATCATATTTTAAACAGAGCCTTTTTGACATAAATGTAGTGGTAGGTCTGAAAACCGAATGACTTCCAAGTCACCCTCTTGATTGCTGTTTGACCGTACCTTTACGTGTGCCATTTAAGCCTACAGAATCCAATCAGTGTGTCAGTTAAATTGCTCCTCATCTGTCGAGATTAAGCGTTCAACTATTACCTCAGATTTAGTAGAAGTCTTAGATACTGGCACATTTCACTGGAGCCATTAGTAACACCTGGAATCATTCACATTAGTTTAAGATCTGGCACCATAAATTTCCAGCCATTAATGATTATTCTGACTTCTCAGGATAAATGGCTTAACGTTTTTGATAATGAAAATATACATTCTGCAGTAGTTCTTTCTTAAACCCACATTACCTTTGTAATGTACTTCATGGCTGATAGTAACAGACTGTGTCATAACTCTTGCAGAAAATTTTTAGGATGCTGTAAAGCATTTAAGGTATGTTGTGCTATTAATTTCCTCATATTTGACGAGATAACTTGTTGTCTTGTTTTTAATTCCAAAATGGAATGAAGTCTATTGATTGTATAACATATAATTGGAACTTATCAGAAAAGAAGCCTTTACAAAAATACAAAAACAAATCAAAAACTTACGCTTCTGTTATACTCTGTGATGGAGAGAATGTATTTTCCTGCCATGACAGTCTCAGCAACAAATTTCTTTGAATATTATCAAAATAACAGGGGGAAAAAATCATCGCAAGAGCAGTGTGTGTCAGATTAGTTATAGCTGAGAGAGATTATTTAAATATCTCAAATAAATCTTTTCATTCTCAGCACATTCATCTCTTTTAAGTGCTCATTAAGATAGGGTGTGACAGTTCTGGAAAATGAAACATTAATTCTTTTTCTCTGAAGCTTGAGTCAAACATTCCCAAGGGCAGCTACAGTATAGGTGTATTGCAGGACGAGAGGAGCTTATAGGCCCCTTCTGCATCTCATTCCAAAAAACAGAGACAATATTTCCTGTTGTCACTGTTCTTCTTGGTCACACTCCCATGATGTATTTGAGACTGAAGAAAACAGATATCAGTTTGTGGGGCTTGATAAGCCCACGATGAAACTTAGCTGTACTTCAATTCATTTCAGGTCAATATAATTTGCAATCATTCTTCTTGCAATGTTCTAGATCCAGTCTAGCCGAGACAACCAACCCAAAAGAAAGATCTTATTTTCTGCTTCCCCACCCCCAAAAGGCAGAGAAAGAACTGTTACACCAAGCACATCAAAAAGAATATTATATTGTGGCATTGTTAAAATGTCTTGGGATTTATTTTGAAAGATGTTAGTTGCTTTGACAAACAATAACTGATCAACTCTTCCACAATTACTTTTTTTTATTGCTGCTCATTAATGATAATTTCGGGCTGAACAATCATATATCTTGCTTAGTTTGGGGTTCAGTCATTTTGGTTTATGTCATCTTTTCATTTGAAAAGCTTCATAAATTATAGGCTTCTGTTCATTATTTGAATTATGTCACCATACATAACTCAGGAATGAAACTAAGGTATATAATAATATAAGGAATTCAAGGTTTCTATGTTCCCATAACAAACTGTGTGTCTTGTTCCCAAATAACTCCTTTGCACAAACTATTGTTTTTTCCAGGTTTGGGACCAGGGAAAAGGGGAGAAAAAAAATACTTACCTATGCTTGGATTTTTCTTAGTGATATACTCAACAGTAAATTTCTTCCTCCCTAATGTTTAAACACTCTCATATTTCTTTCTTTCTTTTTTTTTTGTCTTTTATATTCATAGTGATGGAAAACCTTTGATCTTTTATTTGCTTTCCTTGATTAACCCTACTGAGCTTGATATGGCTAAATGACAAAATCTTTGGGATTCCTCGCTCTTGTGGTCCTCAGAATCTGACAGATCTTATTTGAAAGTCTTAGAGCTGCATGCTATTGGTGTACGGTGAAACATATAAAATATGTTTTTGATGAACCATCATTTGGATTTCAACATTTTTAGTTGAAATAACATGAAAATGGTTATTTAAATAAATTCCAAGATAAAAATGCTTAATAATACTGTGATCAACACCTTTGCTTTAACTCCTAGAGGGCATTTCTCTTATAACAGAGACAAGTGTTTGTATGCGGGGAAAAACCACAACATATTTTAAATTAAATTTGGTATGAAATGTACCAAAAACAGATAGTATGTCATTGTCATTTTGTTACTATGGTAAGTGGAAATGTTTGATTGTCATAGGCCGCCTTCACCTTTCCTAGTGTTTCTCAGCATGTGGCAGCCTGAATATTAAACAATATAATTACTGAATGATAGAAGGTCTAAACATTTACACCTGATTTTTTTTTTATCCTATATTTTGAAAAAGTTGTTTATGGAAGCTTATAAAAATTATGTGGATTTGTAGAGCATGATGACTTTTTTGAGAAGAGTGGTGTAAAACCTGTTTTTTTTTTTAAAAAAAAAATAATGTACAGTAGTTACCAAAATAGTGCACATTGCAACAAAAATATATAAAGCCACTAACTGCATATCATAAGTATATTAATAGTCTTGAAGAATTTTCTCATATATTTGATTTTGCTTTCTTTTGTTGCCAATTAATTATTCTTTCCTACCATCCACCCCAATTTAGATGTAGGCAAAAGATTGTTTCGGGGCACACCATGTTAATAAGAGAACTGAAGAAGACTATAAGGTCATTTCAATCTAGATTTGATTAGAGCCTGATTTTCTTTATATTGCAGTTCATTTCTGCTACAGTGCAAATCCATTTTTAATGCTAATCAAACAAGAAGTAATAATAATAATATCTTCTCTTTGGGATATATTGCATCATTTGACCTAAATGCTTCCATAAAAAGGGAAGTGAGATAAAGCACCCTTCAGAAATGGAAAGAAAATAATCATTCAGTCATATGGACATAGTTGCAATAACACAAATTTAAAAAAATAAAATATCCAAGAATTTGTGATACATTAATATGAATTAATATACAATTAATCTACAACCATTCATTGAAATAATCTATAACTATTCTTATTGAAAACAATAAGAACTTACTTTGCAATAAATACATAAAATATTATACATATGTTTAAATATGAATAGGATTGCTGTCTAACCAGAAGGATGTCTAAGAGAACCCTACAAAATTCACTTTTCAGTAGAAATGTATAGGAGTTTGTGATTTGATCAACAATGTAGGGTTTTTAGCTTCAGAACCAGTTTATCTCCGAATCATTGTTATAGAAAAGAGGTCTAATAGCAAAAAGATATTGCCTTAATTTTATGAACATGACTCATTCACACATCTGGTAATGTCTTAGATTTCTGGATCCTGGATTTGTTAAATAATTTATAGTAAGTGATTATATTTGGATTAATTTTCAGTGCTATAATTCAAATGAAAAGCTTCAGTTGTGTCTTGTCCATGAGGCAGGAAAGTGCTGAGAAATGAAAGCAATGGTAATCAAGGAGAAGCCATCAAAATACCCAGCATTCTCTGTGGGTCACAGAATGGAGAAGGCAATACCAAATTCAGCATGCCAAGGACATAATTTTCCAAGTGAGAAGCTAAAAACACCGAGAGTGCTGTTATACATCATTAAGGATGGCACCAGTAGCCACCTGAGTGTCTTGTCAGAATAATAGAATTGGAAGCAGGGGTGAAATGCTACCGGTTCGCACCGATTCGGGCAAACTGGTAGTAATAAAAGCTACCAGTTCGGGCAAACTGGTATTTAAAAAAAAATACTGGTTCGTTCAAACCGGTATTTCCGATGATCAGCTGTGCCATGCGATTTATATTTGCTAGAAAGCAGGAAATCCTGCTTTCTAGCGAATCTAAATCGCACGGCACAGCTGTTCTCCCCCCTCGCTGTTCTACTTACCTTCTTAAGCCTTCTTTTTCTGTGTGGAGCGTGAATTCGGTGTGTACTGTGCATGTACGCATGTGCAGTGTGTGTTTGGCACGCACCGCACATGCACGGGCAGCGAACCGGTGGCAAACCATGGAGGATTTCACCACTGGTTGGAAGGGACCTTGGAGGTCTTCTAGTCCAACTCCTAGCTCAAGCAGGACAACCTGTACCATTTCAGGGCCTATGTCTCATGTAACCAGTTATTAGAAATATAATTAGGTTAAGGTACTTGTACTGTAAAGCTGTCAATCTATGTACCAAAATCAATGAAACTTACAACTGAGTAACCCAACCCAGAGCTGTGATGCTCAATATCATGGTGAATTTCTCTTCATTGAGGCAAAGAGGCAACCTGATCACCTAGATTTGGTGATTTGTATCATATTGCCTGCCTTGACTGACATTTGAAAAAGCTGGAAGTATTTCTGCATGGCTTCAGAAGGGTTTCTGAGCATTCTAATAATTCATTGGAGGTTCTGGGAGGAGCCTCCAAACCTGTATTACATGTGTGCAGTGCCATTCAAGTCAGCTAAACCAAACCGAAGTGCAGCCTCTTCACTCTTGGTAGGGAAGGGGAAGCATTTCTTCCTGAAACCACTTCAATAAATTCCTTGGTTGAGCTTTGATCAATTTAACACCACTCTCTTGAGGTCCAGAACAGGTCTTAAGCTACACTGAAACGGAGTAAACAAAGCAGGTGAGTAAAGGAAACCTTCATAGAAATCAGAATCAAATCCCAATCTTCCTGGATAAAATCATAATGCAAAATGATTCTTTGAAATGCATTCATAGTTAAATAGAATTCTTATTGTTTTAAAAATTAATAAAGTGAATTTTCAGGATGATTTTTGTTTTAATCCCAAGGAAGAGTGAAATATAATTACCTGTTCGGACATATATGTGTTCTGATGAGAAACAAAGATTGTGGAATCACCAAGAATTTCTTCTGAACATAAAATGCAATATTATGAATTCTTAGCTGAAACACTGATGCAAAAAACTAGCTTTTCATGAGTTCATTTCTAAAATGAAACTTTATGATTTCTCAACCAGCCAGAGTTTCATTTTGGTATACCAGCAGCATAATGGTAACAACCCAATTCATCCTATTTTGTCACTTGACCATAATCAAAAAATTTCATTGACACGTAACTCATTCGATTCCATGAAACCAATTATGCACTCCATGGGTCAAATATTCATTTCATCAATAATCTCTAAAGGGAGAATTAGGACATGTACTTGGGAAATTATACTGTGTAGCCTGGAAACATGTCCTGCTGAACTCACTGGATTTACTCCTGAGTTAGCAAGTGTGGCATTGCACAGGTAGGACTTGTTTTTCTTCCAATAAGCTTCATTTCACTGAATATGTTCTAGTTCCTGTATTATCTCACTTATTCCTGTGGCGTCCAGCAGGTGATTGTTTTCCAACTGATCGCTATTATTTGTTGGCAAGGAATAAGTAATTATTTATCTCACAGAGTGCTTGGTGAAGCACAGAAATAGCACAAAAAGCACTCATAACACTAAATTATAGTAGTCAGGAAAAGCTAATGGTATAGTTTTAAACCAATTGTATATATCTCATTATTGCAAAAGGAAGTGTTAATTTCACCTTTCATGTACATTTATGTAGTCATGTTCATTTTGATTTTGATTTGTTTTTGTGATTTATCTTAAGTATGTTATGGGTATGCTATATTGCAGAATTCTGGTCACTGCCTGCAAAGTTTGGAAAAGTATTCATATCATTGTCTTGGTATATTATCTTTTTGCATGTATATTTAGGTAAATTTAGGAAGTTCATATTGGATAACTTTCCATTAAAACATAAAATGATCAAATTAATTACTATATCTTATTGCATGCGTTTCCATAAATTAATGCAATATTATTATTGTATTGCTTATTTTGCTAATTGGTTTCATATATTGGTTGTGAATTCCTATGGTATGCAAATGCAAAAAAAATTATCAACATTTTTCACAGTACTGGTATTTTAAATACTCTTTTTTATGTTAAAAGTCAAAAAAACAAAAGATTTCCCTTATATAAAAATTGTGTACATTACTAAATATTTTGTTGTCTTTTCCAGCTCTATGATATTATTACTGTCATCAAGTGATCAGTGAACCAGATCTTTATTCCAGATGAATTATACTATAAATGTATATATGTAAATTCATGACAATTCTAAATTGTATAAGAGCGAGCAGTTGTTAGAGTGCAGTACTGCAGCTACTTCAGCTGACTGCTAGTTCAGCAGATCAAATCTCACTGGCTCAAGGTTGACTCAGCCTTCCATCCTTCCGAGGTGGGTAAAATGAGGACCCAGATTGTTGGGGGCAATATGCTATTTAGTATACTGTCTTTGGTGTAAGCTGCCCAGAGTCCTCGGAGAGTGGGCAGCATAGAAATAATAATAATAATAATAATAATAATAATAATAATAATAATAATAACAACAACAACAACAACAACAACAACAACAACAACAACAACAACAACAGCAACAGCAGCAGCAGCAGCAGCAGCAGCAGCAGCAGCAGCAAAAACCACTGGGAACATCAGGTTGAAAAAGTTTTAGAGAATGAGAAACTCAAGATCTTGTGGGACTTTAGGATTCAGACTGACAGGCACTTGGTCCACAACACACCTGACATAACAATAGTTGAAAAGAAAAAAGTATGGTTCATTGACATTGCAATACCTGGTGATGCACGGATTGAAGATAAGCAGTAAGAAAAAATCACAAAATACCAGGATTTGCAAATTGAAGTTGAGCGACTGTGGAAAAAGAAATCGTGTGTTGTCCCGATTGTAATTGGAGCCCTTGGAGCAATACCCAAAGGGCTACCCCGCTATTTAGAAATTCTAAATTTGCTGGACTTGAACATTTTGACTCTACAAAAAACCACCTTACTCGGAACAGCTTACATCCTCCGACGATACCTTAACAGTTCCTAGGTCCTTAGTTAGGACTCAAGCTGCTGAGCTATTAACCAGCCTCAAAGGCTGTGAATCTCACTAAAGATTAAATAATAATAATAATAATAATAATAATAATAATAATAATAATAATAATAGCCATTTTAAGTCATTTTTGTACTTGTACTCTATGAAGACTTACAGAGTCTTCATATTATCGCCCAGCTAATACTGAAGTACAGTAAAGTATCTTTACAATAAAGGAGAATATTTGTAACTCAAGGTTGAAATGAAGGGTTCTTGGTGCTCTCTGAGCTTGGTTTTTTTCTTGCGGGTGTTCAAGGTGTTTCAAAGTGTTTCTGCAAAAAAACAACCAAGCTCAGAGAAAACCAAGGACTCCCCTCCAATACTGAAGTGATAATAACCTCAATACATATTATGTTAGTCTGGCAATGATAGCTGGGTGAAGTATAGTATCTAGAAGATACTATAAATCATTACTGTGGAAAAGACCATAATTTTTTCTTAATCATCCATTTTAAATCTGCTTAATTTCACCATGTCACAATTCTGCCATGATTCAAGATTCCTCTTCAGTGCTTAGCTCTCAAGGGGTTAATAAATAAGCAGCATGGAGGGATAACAGAATAACAGAGTTGGAAGGGACTTTGGAGATCTTCTAATCTAACCCCCTGCTCAAGCAGGGAATACTACACCATTTCAGAAAAGTAGTTGTCCAATCTCTTCTTAAAAACCTCCAGTATTGAAGCAACTACAGCTTCTGGAGGAAAGTTTTTCCGCTGATTAATTGTTTTAACTGTCAGGAAATTTATCCTTAGTTCTATGTTGCTTCTCTCCTTGATTAGTTTCTATCCATTGCTTCTTGTCTTGCCTTCAGGTACTTTGGAGAATAGCCTGAGTCCCTCTTTTTTGTGGCAATCTGTGAGATATTTATTTATTTATTTATTTATTTATTTATTTATTTATTTATTTATTTATTTATTTATTTATTTATTTATTATATTTCTATACCACCTTTCTCCCGTAGGACTCAAGGCGGTGTACAGTCAAGAAAAATATAGACACATATATTGGAACACTGCTATCATATCCCCAGTTCTTCTTTTCAGGGAAAGTGAGATAGTTTGTTCTTTTATGCTTCTTACTCAGGCAAATTTACCTATCACGATAGTATATTATTTGACAATAGGTCTGGTATCAGCATCAAGTGTCACCAGAGGTGGGTTTCAGCAGGTTCTGACCAGTTCTGGAGAACTGGTAGCAGAAATTTTGAGTAGTTCGGAGAACCAATAGTAAAAAATCTGTCTGGTGCCACCCCCATCTATTCTCTGACTCCCAAGTCCCAGCTGATCGGGAGGAAATGGGGATTTTGCAGTAACCTTCCCCTGGATTGGGGAGGGAATGGAGATTTTACAGTATCCTTTCCCTGTCATACCCACCAAGCCACGCCAATCAAGCCATGCCATGCCCACCAAGCCATGCCCACCA
This sequence comes from Pantherophis guttatus, assembly GCF_059756535.1. Taxonomy (NCBI): domain Eukaryota; kingdom Metazoa; phylum Chordata; class Lepidosauria; order Squamata; family Colubridae; genus Pantherophis; species Pantherophis guttatus. Next base: position 63,035,161 of record NC_142068.1, read on the forward strand.
AGCCATGCCCACAGAACAGCAGTAAAATTTTTTGAAACCCACCACTGAGTGTCACCTATTTCAGAATAGCCCCCAAATACTGATATCAGACAATAGGTTCAACCATCAGAATATCGCACAGTACACTAGCAAAGCACCACCCACGAGGTCTTGTGGAAAGCTGAAATGGCATTTCTTAGCTATCCGTCCTTTCTGCCATCAACAGGTAAGCCCTGATGAAGAACATTATTACAAGAGAGCATTATTTTTGGAGTGCGTCCAGGCAAAGTTACTGGAGTTACCTCACACTATGTTATGTTTCACAGGTTAACTTAACGTATAATGTACATACTATAGTTCTATTTGAACATGATAAAATACAGAGAGAGAGAGAAAAAAAATCATAACAATAAACCAAAGGATGTATTGGGGTTATCTTGAAACTAACCAGCAAGTATCAAAATAATTCTGACATAATGAGAATATTGCTGAAAAATGTTAGACGGGGAGGAGAAGCAGAAGCTGTTGTATCTATCAGACAAAGATATAGATCAGTGATGGCTAACCTTTTCCAGACCAAATGCCCAAAGCACGCCTGAACCCCCAAAATACAATGCGTGCACTTGCCCCATGCCTGCATATGTGCACGTGCCCTGCCCCCTGTGCATGCATCCCCTGCACATGCCCTGCCCCTCACATATGCGCGTGCAGCCCCCACACGTGCCCCGCCACCCCGCACATGCACAGCAGAAACCCGAAGACCAGCTGGCCAATGGGAAGCATGTACGCATGTGTGGCAGAGTTGAACTGGGGCAACAGTTCAGTTCATCAGAGAGGGCGCTGTGTGCCACCTCTGGCACGTGTGCCATATGTTCGCCATCACGGATATAGATCATGGCTAGTTAGCTGAGTCTGGAGGCAAAACAAGAAAGGAAAAGATCTACAACCTTTGCAAGAAGACAATTTTGTTTTCCTTTAGCACTGAACGTGTAAAAATTTAAGAAGGAATTTGGTTGCCTAAGCAAGCCTATTACTTAGAAGAAGAATATAAGTAATATAAGTAAGCAGCGACAAAAGAATTGAGCCTCATGGAAGTATCATCCATCAACAGTGCTGAGAGTCATTTCATTCCAAAAAAACATTGTCCTACAAGCTCAGAGGCAGCAATTGCTGGAATTCCAAGCGTGCCCGCAGGCTTTCCAACACCTGTTCAGAAAACACAATGTAATTAAATATTTAGGTGCTACGCTGTTTGTTGAAAAATGAACAATTCAGAATTAATTTAGGTGGGTTTTAATTCATCACAATATTTAAATGTTATAATATTACAAAAATAATTATCTTAAAGTACCATGTTTGTGAACTGGTCAGGAAAAAAAAGACCCTGAGGAAACAGACTTCTTAGAATAGGTGCTAATACTGCATAATTAAGTCTGGGCACCAGGGATATGCAAACCAAATAATACATTTCCTGAATAACTCATAGAGTAGCTCTAACAAGAAAGACACATATTTCAGCAAATTACTCAGAAAACCTGCCTCGGAATATTTAGGAGTGTATGAGCCAAGTGAAGCAAGCGGAAGTAATTGAAAAGTATCTCTAAATCTTACAAGAGCTTTCATGCTAGGCATCATCTGGATTTGTACGCTAAGCTGAGTACACTAACTAGAGAAAAAGAGCCAATGAAGTTCATTAAGCAAAACACACTGTGTGTGTCTTTGTGTCTTTGTGTGATTGAGTTGTTCATTCACTGTTCCATTTTAAATTCTATATTACATTATTACAATACTAAGTGTTTTCCATGCAGGGAGAAAAGAAATTGCATATATGCGCGTCTACTAGAAAAAAATTAAAACAAGAAAGCTTCTAGCCTTTTTCTGATTATCAAATTCATCACACTTAGAAACTAGAAGAATAATGTATATATAAAAGAGTCATATTTTAGCTACTGTCTTCCCTGCCTTTCAAAACAAAGCAGTGTTTATCCACAGAGGTCTCCGCTATCTGATTTTGCTCAACTCTAGCAACAGTTAGTTAATAAGCATAATAACATCAAGAAACATGTTCTTTCTAAGTAAAACATAGCATTACAACAGGCATTGTCTATCAAAGGACTGAGATTATATCTACAGTACTGTATTTGTTTTGAACTACAAAAGTCATGATTTGATATAATTGCATCAGGTGATATAATGCACCTGGTTCAAATGATATAACTGTATCAGTTGGGCAATATGTCAAGATGCATATACTATCGTTTAGTAACATTATAATGTAATGGTTCTCTAGAACAGTGATGGTTAATCTTTTTGGTGCTGAGTGCCCAAAGTGTGCGCATATGCGCACGAATGCATGCACATGTGCCTGAACCCCCAAATTGCAATGTGAGAGGCCCTGCGCATGTGTGCACTTTCCTGCACATGTGCCACCCCCACACATGTGCCCCACACATGCGCTCAGGACCCCCAGGTCCCATTTTGACTTCCAGGTTGGTGCGGGCAGCAGAAATGGAATAGAAAGGTAGGGCGCGCGAGGGGGGGAGGACCTGCGGAGATTAAGGAAGGCACGGGTGGCAGAAATGGAGGAGAAAGATAGTGAGCACTGGGAGGGAACCTGCAGAGATAGGAAAATGCCCCCCCCCGTGCATGCACTGCAGAGACCTGAAGACCAGCTGTCCAGCGGGAGGCAAGTGTGCATGCGTGGTGGAGCTGGGCTGGGGTGACGGCTGGCATGCCCGCAGAGAGGGCTCTGTGTGCCACCTGTGGCATGTGTGTCATAGGTTCGCCATCACGGCTCTAGAAGCTCAGATATGGTATCCCGAGTTTATTTATTGTATATTTGGTCATTTAGATCCAAGAAGATATACTCTAACACAAAAATATAACAGGATATGCATAGAATGATTAAATCTTTCTCCATAATAGACCTAAAGCAAATCAAAATCCTATGTACTTCCACTAAAGTAAGTGCTGAAAAAGAAACTACATGTGTTGTATAAAATAAAGTAATGGTTATCCAGAAACTAAAGAATATTGACAATATTGAATATTAGACTTGTTTAATCAATGGGCCAAGAACCAAAGTTCATCTCTACCTTTTGAGTAGAAACATCAGTTCATGAGAGGGGTCTGGCCTGAATAAAATATATTGTCAGTTTTTTAGTTACCTTTTCATCCTCCATTCCTATCTGCTCTCTTTTCTGGTGCATTTTTACATTTCAAGCCTGAAGCAGATCTTGTTTGCTTTATTTAAAGTGAACCCACTTTGGGGAAATTAAAAAGGATAAAAATATAAAGCAAATAATAAGGCAACATGCATGGAACCCTGTCTGTGAGTAAAGTTAGGTGATACAGAAACCTGTAGTGATTCATCTAATAGATTTCATGCATAACAGGAAAATGAATCTGGATTGCTTTAGCCCTAAGATAATATCATGAGGATATTATATTCCATACTGGCTCTCCATGAAAAAAAAAAATCCCTTCCCTATCACTGGGAAAAAAATGAATTTTCTGATGTGTTTAAAGTTAAAATGAATCACAAAGACACCACATTTTCTTCCTCCTGGCTTTCAGCCATGGATCTGAATGGATGATGTGTGAACTGATTCAGAATATGAATAATTTGCTGTTAAGTATCACATGTGAACAGAGATTCTCATGGTCTTCTACAGCAATAAACAATAAAGGCCAAGCTTCAATCAATGGGTTATCTTTATGAATACAGGATGGTATATAGCATTGTACTGCAGATAATTAATCTATTATGAGTACATTCTTTATTCATATCACAAATTTAAGTGTATGTAACATCTCTGACATTACCATTACTAGACCATAATGATGCTCTTGATAATGTAAGTATACTGCATATTATCAGTGTATTTCTGTGCTGGCACACAGGAGATGGGGTTTTATTTCTAAAGATTATCAGTGTAATATTTAGCTATCACTAATTACCACCACTATTAAGAAGTGCTTGATTCTCTTATGATCATTTACAGTTTTTGCTAATATATCATTTGTCCTCCATTGAAGAAGGACGTTTTCATGGGTGGTTTTTCAAGGCTGGGAAATCCTGTTGATGGAAAAACTGACAATTTTATATATGTACAAATTGGGTTTCATAAGCCAAGAACCATGGCAGGATTCCATAGCTAAATGTCCATGGAGATTCTTAGACATCAAGGTCATGGTGGTCCCAAAGTTTTTTCAAAAGGCAACTGGACTTTGTTTTTCCTTGACGACTTTCAGAACTGAAGAAGCTTCTTGGATGAGAAGTGAAATGTCATCAAGGAAAAACAAAGCTCAGTTGTTTTTTGACAAATGCACATTTGGGACAGTACTCCATAGCTTTCCATAGTACTATTCTGCTGGAGAATTCAGTCATTATAGTTCAACAGATTTAGAACAGAACAGAACAGTACAGAATAACAGAGTTGGAAGGAAACTTGGAGGTCTTCGAATCTAACCCCATGCTCAGGCAGGAAACTCTATACTATTTCAGACAAATGGTTGTCCAATCTCTTCTTAAAAACTTCCAGTGCGGCAGCATTCACAACTTCTGGATGCAAGTTATTTCACTGATTAATTGTTCTAACTCAGCAGCATTTTTTTTGTGCAGCTATTGATAAAAATAGGATCGCCAACATGATAGCCAATGTCCAATGATGGATATGGCACAAGAAGAAGAAGAACTGTCAAGAAATTTCTCCTTAGTTCTAGGTTGCTTCTCTCCTTGATTAGTTTCCATTCATTGCTTCTTGTCCTGCCTTCAGGTGCTTTGGAGAATAGGTTTGACTCCTTCTTCTTTGTGGCAGACCCTTAGATATTGGAACATTAACTATCATGTCACTCCTAATCCTTCCTTTCATTAAACTAGACATATCCAATTCCAGCAACCATTCTTTATATATTTTAGCCTCCAGTCCCCTAATCATCTTTGTTGCTCTTCTCTGCATTCTTTCTAGAATTTCAACATCTGTTTTACATCATGGTAACCAAAACTGGATGCAGTATTTAGAAAACACTGAGTTGGCAAGGTTGCTGCCATGTTTAAATGCAAGGGGTAAACATGGAGGGAAATCTGGAAAATGAAATTTAACTTCAAGTATATTTGAAACATGTTAAAATGGCAATGATTAATTTATTAGTCCCAGGTATTATACCATATACAATTTTGTGTTAATTCAATCTCCATAATAATATCAGCACTAGTGACTTTACACATATGCTTTGCATGGCAGGGGGATTGCATCCAAAAGGAAGTTGCAGTTTCACAGTAGTTTAGCCTTTATTGCCTTAAAAATGAAATAGTGGAAATATTTTTAGTAATACATACCTGAAACTCTTAGAGCCAACCTAGGCCACAGCTAGAGAATGACTCAATACAGTACATGGTGATTCTTCCTTCAGTGCATATTACTTCCTTTCAGTATAACTAGAAAGAAGGCATTGAAACTGGTCAGTATCAGTGACAAGAACTCTTAGTGACTTCAGGACTTGTATTTCTTCTGGGTTTTGCTGCATCAATACTATCATTAGTATCCTAAGTAGAAAATATAAAGATACTTTGGCTGCCTTGCAGAATACATGAATTTCATTTGCTGATGGGTATGTATGTATGTATGTATGTCAGGAGTGGGTTCTATTTACCTTTACTACCGGTTTACAACGGGGACGTGCATGTGCAGAAGCTTCCTGATGACGTCGGGGTCGGTGGGCACAGCCTCCCGCCGGTTTTACTACCGGTTTTATAGAACCAGTCTGAACCGGGGGCAACCCACCACTGATGTATGTATGTATTTATGTATGTATGTATTATTCATTCATTCATGGTCTTTCATGGATCTTCATTTAAATTTTAAAATACATTTTTGATAAACTCCTCACCTGTAGCAGAAAATACATTCAGGTATTTTTTTATTGCACACTCTATTGCACACACACAATCTAAAATTAAAAATAATAGTAGTAACAATTAAAAGATCCTATTATTCCATGTGTCTTATAATATGATTTTAGCTTAATGAGTTATTATTAACATATTAATGCATTCCTTATCCATCTCCATTATCTGTTTCCAGTGGCAATATGAAAGTGTTTTTTTTTACCTGTAGGGCATTATCTGCAACTATAATATACCGAAGCTAATTTAAAACTAAGTATCCTTCTCTCTGATAACATTTGTATTTATTTGTTTATTCAATTTGCATCCTGCCTGCACAATTTGGATACTAAAATAAAATAATAAAAATTAAACGGATAAAAGAAAAAATAAAAAGGCTATACATTCACACACACACTAAAATCAATTAACAATTAATAATTCCAAGCAATAGTTTAAAGTCTCTTTAAAAAATGGAGCTAAACACAACACTGACAGATCTGTATTTGGCTATCCAGGACTAACTCAAAACCCCTTCAAAACCTTTGTTCCAAATGGCCAAGGTCCAAGAAAACTCATCCACAAATTCAGTGGGTCTGTTGCCGGCAAGGGAGGCTTACCTGGGCCAGGTCCATTGGTTAGGTTAGCTTGGAGTCCCATCTTTGGGTGCCAAATTGTTAGAAGAAATGTCCATCTGGGTTTAGTTTCAAGTGGGAAGAAAGAAACATGGAGGCTGCTTGGAAAGATGGTTTAATGGTGAAGCAGAACCACCAAGCACATGTGATTCTGGGTAGATGACCACATGGAGGAGATAGATACATAGATAGCTAGATAGCTAGATAGCTAGATAGCTAGATAGCTAGATAGCTAGATAGCTAGATAGATAGATAGATAGATAGATAGATAGATAGATAGATAGCTCAAATCCCCTTGCTACTCAGACTAACCCGAGCACAACCAAGCCCCCACCAAAACAGAACACACAGCCATCCAATCAGAGCACAGCCAGCCCCCCATCCAATCAGAGCACAGCCAAACCCCCAACCAATCAGAACACACCTCCACCCAGTCAGAACACAGCCAAGCTCCCACCCAATCAGTTCACACCCCCACTGGCAGTTAAAAGGAAGAAACAGCTGCGATTACACACATTGCTCCTAGAAGCACGAAGCCGAAAACACCAGCCTGAAGATGACGAATGAGACTTCGTCGAAACGTTGCCAAGACACCTCCAATTTTACACGGGAGAAAACCCGAATAACCAAAGACCTACATAGATAGATAGATAGATAGATAGATAGATAGATAGATAGATATATAGATAGATAGATAGATAGATAGAGATGATAGAGAGATCTATATCTATATCTATATCTATATCTATATCTATATCTATATCTATATCTATCTATCTATTTATCTATCTCTATCTATCTATCTATCTATCTATCTATCTATCTATCTATCTATCCATCTAGATATATATACCCTCCCCTTGACGCTTCCTGTTCTTGTGTAAGGACAGGTATGCCATTGGTAGCTGTAAGGGTCATGTGCAAATCCTAGGAGTTTGTCTGAGATAAGTCTGGTTGAACTGTGGACTGATGTAATATCACTAGGTGATTTCACAATGCAGTGAGCCCTGCTGTTAGAGGCGTAGAGGGCTAATCCTATCATGTCCTGAGGGCCATGTCTTAATCCCATCCTTTTCTCATCCAGGGAAATATAATATTCTGCCTTTTTAATATTTCCTAGAATATTTCATTCTTCAAAGAGGGATGGGTGCTAACTTTCTACACTATCTATAAGAGGGCGGTGAAACATTTAGAATTATGCCAAATATCTAATTTTTTAGGTTTGTCTTTCATCCATTTCTATTGCCTGTTCTCCACTCACTTCTTTCTCTTTGTGTGTATCTGTGTGTGTGCACCCATGTGTATGTCTTTCTTCTGCTTCTCTCTGATAGGCTTATATAAGTTGCAAATGTCTGAATGACAGACAACTGACAGCAAAGAGTAAGTTTCCTGGGCCTTCTTGCTGTTGCTGTAGTCTGTTTGTGAAGGATTTTTGATTACAAATATGTTCTTGGAGTGAAGATAGTGTTGGGAAAGATTTGGCTGGCCTTCAGGAAGTCTGCATGGCAGTGAAGCAAATGGTCTAAAGACTGGAGAAAGTAACTGAGGCAAAATAATTAGCTGAGTTCCAGAAGAACGTTCTTGGCAGCTTCCAGAGCAAAGTCTGCTACCAGAAAAACTGATGCTACTAACAAATAATACAAAAAGCAAAAAAACTTCACAAGTGTGCACTAGAGGATTTTGGGGGCGGGGGGGGGGGAGACTGGGAAGACTCTAGAGAAAGTTATATTGTATGTTAAAGAAAACTGGGGAGGGGGGAGAGTCCATTTATGTTTTTAATATAGTAATTTTATTCAAAATTACAATTAAAAAGAACAATACACTAACAAGAAAAAAATAGAAAGGGAAGAAAAAAGAATATAAGCATAGACAGAGACATATTTTATACATTATTTTAGACAGATTTTAGCTAGATGATATCATAATGATGATGGATAGATATGTAATGGATGGATAGATGATGAAGAAAGAAAGAAAAAAAAGGAAGGAAAGAAAGAAAGAAAGAAAAATTAGATAGATAGATAGATAGATAGATAGATAGATAGATAGATAGATAGATAGATAGATAGATAGATAGATAGATAGATGATAGATAGATAGATGAACGCTTGTAATAGTATCATGAATTGGACCATGGACAATATGTTACATATTCTTTATTTTTTATATATGGGAGATGAACTACATCATTCAATAGTTGTCATAATTTTTTTTTTAAAATCTCTTTATCAAGTAGCTGGCTTCCAGGGATGTTATTATAAAGATCTGAGGGAATCCAAAGAAGCAGGGCAAAATTCAAATCAAATACATTTTAGAAAATTAATACAACATAACACATCTTATATTGAATAATTTTCATTATAGAATACAATTCTCTTATCAGAGCACAGCAATTACCCAGTGATTGTTGATGTTGGATGTTGCCATTGTTTCATTTTTAAGCTAGAAATTAAATTGCACAGTGATAGTTGCTCAGCAGCCGTAACTTTTTCATACACACCTCCTACGGTTTTGGAACAATGACAATATTGTGATAACAAGGCGGCAGAAGTCTTTTCTGAAGCAAGATTCCTCTTGATATGGAAATCTATGCTGCATATTATGTATTATGTATGAAAGAATTAAAATAATTATTGCAATTGAGTAATGAGCCTGAAATAAGTGCTGATTTTATTTTTGAAAGTTCAAGCAAGTGAAAATAAAGGCTTCAGTCTGTGCTAAAAGAAATTCAGAACAACCTGACAAGTTCCATACCTATAACTACATATATAACACACTTATTAAAAAAAATAAGAACAAAAATATATCCTTTTGTTGTGGATTTTTTTTTTTCTTATTCTGGTGTGACATCTGTTTTTGGTCTACAAAGATAAGATAATCTAGGAGGGGAAGAGTATTTACTAAAATTTTTAGTTGCTGGATTTTGCAATCTTCATATCTTAAATCCCTATACCGCTCTGGTTGTAAAAAAAAAAAAAAAAAAGGCAACTATCAGATCTGCTTCAGTCTGATTCCTTAGAAAAGAAAAACCCTTGACTCCATTTGGATGAAATGATAGATTCTTTTACTAAGAATCCTGGCTGGAGTAAAGTCAGATTAGAACTAAATTTCCTGCCCGAAAGCATACAGGCTTTTCCCTTCAATCCATCCTACTTCCCTTGACCAGTCCAATTCCAGCTAATGGGTGGAGATCTAGATGTTTTGGGAACTTTCGGTGTTTGTAGCAATCGACATACCATTTCCAAGCGTCTTTGGCCTCTGAGTGTCCTTGAAGACTGGCGCGAACTGGTTCAAAGCATCTCTGGTGTTCCTAACTGTCTTTCTCCTCTCCCAATTTCCCTGCGCTATCCTAATACATGTTTATTGCACATTTGATTCCCCATTCCTTTCCTTCCCCTAAATATTAATGGCAGGATGCCAATAAGGATTGGAGCCGAAGAGGGCAGAACTGACAGCAACAATAATTAACTCACAATCTCTTGCTCTGCTAGAGCTAGCAAAAACAGTTGCCTAAAACATTGGTATAAACTAGAAAGTTTGGATACCTGAGTGAATTTCATTATTGTCACTTCCTTCCTGCAGGGTGGCATATAGCATCCTCCTCTTTACCATGTCACCCTGAGATATCAAATTGATTAATAAATCAATATACCTAGCCCTCTCCTCCAAAGGTTTAAGCCTTTTCTGGCTTTGTGACTCTGTCTTTAAAATGAGAAAAGTTGTGACTTGTTTTTAAAGGTTGTTGTGAATATAGGTTAGATAAAATAGATACCAAAATTGTGTTTGGATTTTTGGCCTGAAAGTGGAGCCTGCAGTATCAAACTGAGACACAGATGGGATATATAGAAATTTCTCATTATTATCCAAATGCTCTGCATAAAAATGAATTTTTAAGACATAATTGATAGAATAACTTTAAATGGAAAATAGTCTTTTGCCTACTTATAATTAATAAAAAAAGGAGAATATCAATGTATGCTGGATTCCCCCCCACTTTACTCCCTATAAAAATTTAATTTACAATTGCTTACTGAATTTGAATGACTATGTTACCTGCCAGACCCTCCATGAAGGAGCATGTCAGTCACTTGTCATAATAACATTTCACAGTTTCAAATGTTTCATCTGAAATGGTCACAAACTTTTCAGAGATATGTCAGACTGAGACATCATCCATGCTTTCCCATTCTGCTATCACCTCTTCATTATAAGTGGATCTCTATATTCCAACTTTCTTCTTGTTACTAGTATCTTGACATCTGTGGCCTTCTTGAAAAGTTTCGCATTCATAAAAATAACACTGCACATTAAAGGAATAATACTGACCTGGCCATTTAAGTTTAAGTTATCTAACCAGGATGGATTTTATTAATGTTCATAGGAATAATAAATTGTTTACTTGAAAGTAACATCTCTAGTGTGGTATATACACTGAACATGGATGGGATTATTACTGAGAATAGACAGGCCACTAAATCTTTAAAGAGATTTGGATGATTTAATAGAAGCTAACAGGCTTTATTTATAACTGTAAGCATAGAATACCTTGGAAATACAATTTGAAATAGATATACTGCTTCATACACTATCATTATTTTTACATCATTAATATTTTCTACCTTCCTCATATACTTCACAATGCTCAGATCTCTTTTCCCATACTGTAAACATGATCCTATTGGAATATACTGGGATATTCATAATTTATACTAATACATATATTAATGATATTGATGTTCTCGTCCATCAAGTAAATTCAGCATGCAAATTCCATGCTTTCTTGAGAAAACATTTTATTATATTTTGACCTTTGAACTTAATCAAAGAAGATATTAGAGATATATATGTGTGTATGTGAGTATTCTTCATTTACAAGAGATCTTCTGATTTAGCTCTTTCTGGCTATGTCTTTATTGATAGAAAAGTTATATCTTCTTTCTTATAGGTATAAACAAATAGACAAGTCACTAGTAACCTGGTTCAATTGAGTTTAATCAAAATAGCAAATATTCTTTAGAATTGCCTTGGATTGTAGCTATCCTGTCTTTTTTCTTTTTCTTTTAATGACCCTGTAATCCCTTGCATTGGGGCGGAGTCAGGGTGACTGAATGGAGCTGAGTGTTTATTGGCCGGATGCCCTTCCTGACACCTATGCAGTGCTCACAGCAGATATTTTCTCTTTGCACCCAAGGAGAGAAATATCTGCTGCTACCTAGGATTGAATTCACAAGCCTCCTGACTGTGAGGCAAGACCTCCATCTCTAGGCCACCATACTGCTCAGCTATCCCATCAAAAATAGTTAATAAATAATATGTTAATAAATAATTAAATAAATCATTCAAGTGTCACAAATTATATCAATATGAACTGCATTGGACACAAAACAAGATGAGGCTCGAGTCATAGAGATCACTATGAATGCTGGTGTTAAAATGCAGATATCTGTGAATCTTTAGAGCAGGGGTGTCAAACTGACAGCCCACGGACTGGATGTGTCACACGCTGGCCACACCCATACCCAGTTTAACAAAGAGGGGAAAAGTTGTGATACGTCATGTAACGATGATATGATGACGCGAGTTTGACACCCCTGCTTTAGAGGATTGAAGCATTTTTGCAGTTTCTTCAGCATTGCTTCTAATACACATTTAGTGCACAGTGAAATGTGCGAGTGAATTTACCAGATTTGATGTCTGGTAAAACTTCCTATCGTGGAATTCTCTGCCTGCTTCCCTCAAGACCTAGAGTCTGGAGTCCACACCTAATTAGGGAAAAATTCAAACACTTTGGCTTCTGTTACACATACTGCATTATGTAGTGGTGACACAGCGATAGAGAATACTTCTTAGAGCCTTTAATCATCAAGTGCTATTTTCCCTCCTCTTCTTTACTCACAGGTCACTTCTTTGACAGAATAAATTATGATCAGCCCCTTAGTTTAAATGTAAAATTGAAGAGAACTACAGTGCCACAATGCAGTGTTCTCCCTGTCAGTATTTCCCTTTCATTAAAACCGTCTTTGAAATAGTTCATCCTCAACTATCTTTGTAGCCCAGCAAGAACATCATAATTTTGGAAGCTTTCTCTGTGTAGAAAAGAAATTGTAGTGCCTCAAAAACCCAGCAGTGGTTGTTTTAAAAAGATATTTAAAATGTTGTTACTTAGAGAAGATAATAGATAAAGAGCAGGAAACATTTTTGAAATAAATCTTTGGCTTCTTTTAAAGAATAAGATGGGAAAGCAGTTGTCCATGAACCTGTCTGGCTCTAGCAAATTCAGCTTATTTCTTTTAAAGAGACAGTCCTACACGGCAAGCTCCTAATAGTGTCCTCTACTATTATCTCTTTTGGAACTTGCTTTTGGCACCAAATGCATTTGTCTTCTGCTAAGCCTTTCTCTGTAAATTCCTCATTTCCAACTAATACAAACAGGAGACAACAGGAAGAGAAGTTGAGAAGGATTGTTGACAAACATGACAGATAACATCAATTATTATTAGGTGAATATCTGTAATTGAAAAGGATGGGCAGCAGAGTGGAGAACAATATTTTTATCATATTTTTGAAATCAGTGGGAATAGTTTTCCTCTCTTTTGCTAAGTTCAACATTGTTCCTGCTTAGAAATGCTGTTGAAGTTATTGACTCAAAGTTTTAGTAGCAGCAACAGTGGAGTTACAACTGATACTTAAAACCAGAGAAAGCTAATCAATAAATCTCAGCATGGTCACAAGGGCTCAATAGTTCAAAGAAACAGAATACATGCACTGGACTGTACAAAAATCAAACCCCTAAAGTCAGTTTATAAGACCAAGGAATAAAACTTTACAAGGTCACACTTATATCTGATTTTAAAAAAAGAGACAAACCTTTACTCTGCTTGTAAAACCACATATTCTTCCTATAAAACGTATGTTGTCGGCTAGTGTTTACTTTATTATTATGACTAATTTCCAGAAAAAATAATGTGTTTTTAACTCCCTCTCTCTCTCTCTCTCTCTCTCTCTCTCTCTCTCTCTCTCTCTCTGTGTGTGTGTGTGTGTGTGTGTGTGTGTGTGTGTGTGTGTGTATCAGGGATGAAATCCAGCAGGTTCTGGAGAACAGCTAGTGGAAATTTTGAGCAGTTCGGAGAATCAGTAGCAGAAATTTTGAATAGTTCAGAGAACTGGCAAATACCACCTCTAGCTGGTCCCAGAGTGGGGTGAGAATGGAGATTTTGCAGTATCCTTCCCCTGCCACGCCTACCAAGCCACACTATGCCCACCAAGCCACGCCCTCAAAACCGGTAGTAAAAAAAAATTGAATTTCACCACTGGTGTATATGTATACACACACACACACACACACACACACACGTGTGTGTGTGTATATACATATACGTATACATTTACTTATAGATACGTATACATATACATACATACATAATTTTTAAATTACAGTTTAATCCAAAGGAAAAAGTATACCCTGAATGAAAAATATACCCTAAAGGATTTTATTTATTTATTAAATAAATTTATTTATTTATGAAACTATCCAACCCACGCATAGGTTACTTTGGGTGACTTACAAAATGCAAAATTAAATTGAATTGGAAATTAGAAAGCAAAAACAGTCCAGGAGTTGATTGACTGACAGACAAAGCATAATAAAAGGCAAAAGGGTCTGTGATCCTGCGAGAAGCTCAAAACTGCATTTTATTTTGTCAAAATTAAATTAAAAAGAACTCTAAAACACTTAGTATAATCCGTATTCATCTGTCCAAGAATTAACGAAGCTTCTGTTTGTGTGAGGTCCTTCGTGTCAGAAGTCAGAACAGGCACAGCTATGGATCTCTATTTTTCCAAAAACTCAAGCCTGCTGCAGCCAGGAACTAGGTAATAGCAAAAACTCAGTGGTACAATGCTTTGCTGATACAGAAATAAATCCCATATTTTAATCTGTTTTTAAATTATTGGGGTGTTTTAATCTGTCCGGGCCAAAATGATTTAATTTGATTTTATCTGGTTTTTAAATTTTGTGTATTTATGTATTTTATTGCTTGGCTGTTCACCGCCCTGAGTCCTTCGGGAGTAGGGCGGTATACAAATAAACTAAACTAAACTAAACTAAACTAAACCATATACTGTAAACCGAGAGGAGATCTACCCGCTAAAGAACATATAAACAGCTGTAAATGATATTACATGATCTTATGCAATAGACTTATTCAACGTTCCAATTGTAATTGACTTTGAGCGATTCACAGAGCTACGACTAGCATTAAGGCTAAAATAATATAAAAACACCTCCGGAGCAGCAATAACAACAACATCTCCAACACCAAAGAGTATCCCAGAGAGAAACAATCAGCCTCAGGAGAAAACAAGACAAATACCATCCTACAGATGCCAAAGGCCTGTGAAAAAGCCGGGTCTTAACAGCTTTGCAAAAGGCCAGAGAGTCAGAGCCTACCTAATATCAGGGGAAATACTGATCCAAGAAAGGAGGCAGAACAGGAAAGGCCTCGGCCTCAGTAGATGCCTCTTGTGAAGGGTGGTAATCAGAGTTGATACAGACACACACTGAGCCAAAAGATCCACCTTGTTGTTATTTATCCCTGTTTACGATAACATATATAATCTGAGTGCATGCACAAGTGGGGACAAACATAAAGAGTCTATTGATAATTAACAGCAAAAACGAAGTCTTAAGAAAAATTCTATTTATTTCTCTTGCTTATTATTAATAACACAAAAAAGCTTATTTTTTTAAAAAAAGGAAAAACACAGAAGTAATATGATGGAGAAACATTACATTGTCAAAGAGGAAAAAAGAACATGTTAGAATAAGGGAAAGAAGTGCAACCAAGAGAAAAGAAAATGCTATATGAAATGTTATTTTAGCAATAACCAGTTACAATTCAATATGTACATTTCTAATACAAATGTTATTCAAGTGGGTATATATTTGTAATATTTTTAAACTATTGAGGGAATAAATATCGATCTGGTTCAGTTACAAGCCTGGAGAAAGGCACTGGAGACAAAATGGAGGCTGGAGGCTGATTGGAAAGAGGATCCATTTATTGATGAGCAATGTACAAATCCTAGGTGTCTGAGCTAAGTTTGGTTGAAGTTTCTGAGGGTGATGCAGTGAAGGGGCTTGTGTTCTGAAAAAGTTTTGGGTAATTCCTATTGTGGCTTAACGGCTTTTTCCTGTGTTGGATCTTAGGTGAGGGTATTTGCTTATGAATAGAGCTATCTATCTCTTTATCTCTTAAGTGCTGACATCTGCTGTGGGCTATTAAGGAAAATGGGGACTGCTTTCTCCCTCTAAAAAAACATGTTTCTCCATTACTCATCTAGGGAAATATAATATTCTGCCTTTTTAATATTTCTCAAAATACTTTATTCTTCTAGAAAAGGGGTGGGTGCTAACTTTCTATGCTATCTTTTTCTTTTTAGCCTATTGTATTCTGTATGAATCAGTCCCATAGCTATTACGCTTGTCTTGTCTATGCAAAGTCTACAAGTGCAATCAGGTCTTCAATCCATTGAATAGATGGAGCCATACCTTTATCTTTCCAATATTGCAATATCAAGTCTTTTTTTAAAAAAAAAAAAAAAAATTAACAGGTCTTGTAAATGAAAAACTTCTTTTATCTCTTCCCTTGTCCCCCTAGCTGTTTTGTGTCAGTTTTACTAATTGTTTTTCTTTGTTACTTACTCTACAAAAGAGAGAAAGAAGCAGTAAATATTCCTTACTCCGCCTCTTTCTGGCTCCAGCATGGGAACCCCTTTGTGTTGTACTTCAATGGTGTTCAGCCCAATATTGCCTCTTCCAGCACTGTTTGGAGTCCTTTGTTTCTCCCTCTGCAGGTATCCTGGGGTTCCTTTGTGCTCCTTAACCATGGCTCATCTGGGCTTTTGGCTTCTCTAGTTTCTACTCTTCTTCATATTTTGATCTGGTCTGCTCATCTCTCTCACTGGCAGCATCTCCTGAGAGAAGATACAGGTAGTCCTCGACCTGTGACCACAATTGAGCCCCAAATTTCTGTTGTTAAGTGAAACATTTGTTACGTGAGTTTTGTCCCATTTTACAATCTTTCTTGCCATAGTTGTTGGCAAGATGTTGCAGATGTTAAATTAATCACATGGTTGTTAAGCGAATCTAGCTGCCCCATTGACTTTGCTTGTCAGAAGGTTGCAAAAGGAGATCCCATGATCCCAGGACACTGCAATTGTCATAAATATGAGTCAGTGTCTGAATGGATCACATGACTATGGGGATGCTTCAGTGGTCATAAGTGTGAAAAACGGTTATAAGTCACTTTTTTCTGTGCTTCAAAGAGTCATTAAATGAACTGTTGTAAGTCAAGCACTCCCTGTACTTCCACACCCAGATTTGGTTTGAAAACTCATTGGTCTTATCTATCTTATCACAAACAAGCTTCTATGCCATCTTCCAGATGTTTCCCAAGAGAGTAGATTTTCTGTCTATCTATCTATTTAAACCTTATGTCTTTTCTTCCACTCTTTCAGATTAATGGACCTTGGCCAAGGATGGGTTTTACTTACCTTTATACCGGTTCGCAACGGGATTGTGCACACACACTCACTTCACTTGCATGCGTGCCTTGCTGCTGCGCATGTGCAGATCGCCAATGACGACATCTGGGATGATGGGCGGGGCCTCCCGCAGCTTTACTACTGGTTCTTGCGAACTGGTCTGAACCGGGGGCAACCCACCACTGACCTTGGCCAATGGACCTTGGCCATGTTCAGAGCACTAATTTCTATCTTGTCAGTGTCAGCCCATGAACTCTCAGTGGCAAATCAAATTTTTGTTGCTTAAAGAGGTATCAACGTTGCTTTCCTCTTCACTAGACTCAACACTGAACAATTCTAGAAGTAACATTTATAAATTAAATACTTATTTAGATTTATGGCCCAATCAGGCGAAAATGCTATAGAAGCCACTGGCTTGTGGTCATGCAACTCAGGGATGGGTTCTACTTACCTTTACTACCGGTTCACAATGGGGCCGCATGTCGCTGATGACGCCGGAGTCGGTGGGCGGAGCATCCCACCGGTTTTACTACCGGTTCTATAGAACCGGTGCAAACCGGGGGCAACCCGCCACTGATGCAACTTCTCTCTTACTTACCACACAGAGGTCTTTGCAGCTAATCTGCTTCTCTCATTTGAGGAGGGAGCCAATTAACTGTCCTACTAACACATTTCACTGTTCTATCACAGATATTATATGAAAGAGAGTTTTGTTGTTCTTCTCATAAAGCAGATATAATAGACACTAGAGGTATTTAATAGTAATATTAACTATTAGCTAGTTAATAGCTGAGAGGGATGATACTTAATACATATGTCTAACAGAAATTCACAAGACTATGAATAATCTACGGTAATTTATTCCCTGACATATTCCCTGGTTGGTAAATTTCTGAACCAGATCCAAAGTTTCAATATTTCCTCTGCAGGTTCTGAGAGTTCTGAGGTTGACTTTTGCATTACTATGTGATGAACTGCATTTATTATCTCAGTTCTCTGCCTATGTAATGGACTATCTTCTCATCTTTTGACTCCTTTATTATTTAATTGGTAAAGATAAAATTATTTTGTTTTTCTTTGTTTGAATGATTATGATAATAAATTATGGGTACAAAGTTCAGGGGAAAATAATAGGAATAATAATTCCCTTCTCCTGTGAAAGGAAAAGAAACTTGGAACTGAAAAACAGCCAGAAACAGAATTACTCCTGATGTACAAGAGTATACAGGAGAGTTACAGAGAAAGTTAGATACGTGGAGTTGCTTACCTCTTTTAAAGGATTTTTTCCCTTGTGATTAACAATTTCTTTTAAGGAGAACACAGTGGATATAGAAAAACAACTATTTAAAATAGACTTGATTCTTTCAATCAGAAAAAAATGACAGAATTAAAATCTTAGGGACTGATTCACATGAAAAGAAAGTCACTTGGCTTGAGAATTTTGATAAACAATCCTATAACTAAAGATGTTCAGATGAAGGGACCTTATTCCGTATAAAAACATTTTATAATATTTAAACTTTTTTTATAAGGCTGAGCAAGTTCAATCTGTAGCAGACTTTATTCAAATCTTACAAAATTTAGTTTTACTGTGGATAAATTTTAAAGATCTACAACATGGGATCATATTCTGAGTTTATCTTGGCAAGCAGAATATTTTGAAATATTTGTGATGTTTTTAGATCAAAACAAAATATACTAATTTTTTTTCTATACTGTTTTCTAAGTTATATTGGGTATGGCAGCAGGGTATTGATCTAGTGACTGCAATAAAGTTTATTGATTTAGAATAATTTTAATAAAGAATTTTTTATATTTAATATCTTAAAAATGGGAATGTGGTCCAACTTGGCTTGTGCAAAGATATGTATTTCTTGTAACAGTATTTTGCTATGCCACTTCCAAACATCTTTGTAGAATTAATTCTGTTTTTCTTTTCTCTTTCTCTTTTCTTTTTTCTTTTCTTTCAATTTCTTTTTTTTTCTTCTTTTTATATTTTTATAGTTCTATGTATTGAAGCTTTACTTTATAAATATATTATTTGGGATATATTTAATTATTAAACTAATTATTAAATTATACATTATTAAATAATCTCTGGGTTTTTTCAATCTTTCAAAAGTTAATTGTGCTTCAGTTCCTTTGAAATAAATCCAGAAATTATACATTAGTTGAAATCAATAGGATTTCTGTTAATCATGACTCTTTAATTAGTCAAACATAGTAATACAATCCTAGGGATATCTACTTTATGTAGAAAAATAGACCTAATTAAATGTAGGTAAACCCAGACCCAGGTAAATGTGTAGGAGATTGCAGCCTGAAGCATGACTAACTTTCTGTGGAGACAACATATTTGTAATGGCAAACTAGGCCATTTCCTAATAATTCCTCAAATCTTCAATGTTTTTTCTGTTATCATTTCATTTTTCTCTTTCTCTGCAACAGAGGTATTTGTGGCTATCTCAGTCAAACCGATATTTTTAGATCTCCTAAAACTCCTTAAAATTTACAAAATCAGTAGAGTAGCTTTGGTGTCATATAATTCTTAAATTCTTCTTGCAATGAAATCTAATTAAAAAGAGGGGTTGGAGAATTTTCTTGGGGGGGGGGGGGAAGAAAATGATATTTTATTGTACTTTCCATGGCAATTTGTAAATAAATATACCTTGGAAGTTGTAATTAACATTTTTATTAGATAAATGACTCATACTTGGTAAATTACCATGTATAAATATTCCATTAATATGCAACACAAACTTATCATAGTTTACAGCTATCAGCAGTGCAAACATATGTTCAGACACAGTGCCTCAGTGTATCCATATTTGAGGATTCCTTGGCAAACATATTGATGATTTAAGGATCTTAGAATTGCAAAGGGAAAGCAAATCTTTCAAGTGGGCTCGATGTGATGGCAGGGTGAATTTGTTTATGCTGGAAAGAGGAAAGATTCATCATTGCCAAAGTGTTTTGTCCAGAGCTGTTTTTTACATACTAGTTCCCTACATTCTTACTGTGGCATACAATAATAAGAAAGGAAGACTATTTACTTAGCATTACTGAAAGAGGAGTAAGCTTGACTTGGCTCCAAAATTGGAAAAAGCAACATTTTAATCATTGCCATCCCAGGAAAATTTAACTGCGTTCTTCTTTTAATGTCCTCTTTTACCACTTTGGGTGTTGGGGAATTTAACTGGGTAAAGAATAAAAAATAAATGCTAACCAGTACATCTGAATTTAAAAAGAAACAAACACTTTGGTAAGAACAACAAAACCAGCAAAATTCCTCTATTTACAACCATTCAAACTTACAATAGCACTGAAAAAAAAGTGACTTACAACTTGCAACCAGTCCTTGCAGTTACAACCATTGCAGTTGTACAACTTACAACTCACAGTCACATCATCAAAATTTGGGCACTAAAAACTAGTTGCAGTGTTCTGTAGTCATGTAATCACCTTTTGTGACCTTCCCAGCAAGCTTCTGACAGCTAATGGGTGAGGGCCTTGGTAGTACAGTGGTCTAATGCACCCTGTTATTAAGACCAGCTGCCTGCAATTACTGCAGGTTCGAATCTCGCCAGGCTCAAGGTTGACTCAGCCTTCCATCCTTTCTAAGGTAGGTAAATTGAGGACCCAGTTGTGGGGGCAATAAGCTGACTTTGTATAAATATACAAAAGGATGAAGGCTATTGCTTAGCGCATTGTAAGCCGCCCTGAGTCTCCGGAGAAGGGCGGCATATAAATCAAATTAAAAAAAAACAACTGGATTCGCTTAAAAACTGTGTAAAGACACTTAACAATCACCTTTTTTAATAATAGAAATTCCAGTTCAGTTGTGATTATAAATGAGCATTACCTGTAGAGCAGGGATCTCCAACCTTGGCAACTTTAAGCCTGGCGGACTTCAATTCCCAGAATTCCCAGAAAGCTGGGAATTCCCAGAAAGCAAAGCTGGCTGGGGAATTCTGGGAGTTGAAGTCCACCAGGCTTAAAGTTGCCAAGTTTGGAGTCCCCTGCTGTCGAGAACACATTATTAAAATTTGTCACTTGCTGAGATGTCAGGTTATAATATTCTATTTATCTTTAGCAAAGCAGCATAAAGCAGGTAAGAAATTAGAAAACAGAGAGAAATGAACCTGCAGGTATAAGTTAAAATACCTTTTTCTCCCCATTCTTGTATAAGTTAAATATCCTGGAGAAATCAATCATGTAATTACAGGCTTATGTACACTAATCAGAGAACTGTCCATCTCATTGAAGAGAGAGGTCCAAAACCATTAATCTGCTATCACCTTATATACAGTATATGCCATCTATCTATCTGCTTATAAACTGTGGTGCTGTCTGATTCCAGGCTGATTCAGGACCGCTCACAATATAAAAGCAACACAAATATAACAAAGTAAATAGAAATGCAGTAATAATAATGTATTAATGATAATTTATGAATTTGTGTGCTGCCTGACTATCAACAATTTTGGATATGTCACAACAAAGAAATTACAATAAACTCAACAAAAACCAATAAGAGAACAAAAATGGCAGACCCAGACAGCTACACCAGAAGATCCAACAAGAGGGTTACTTATACTGTATTGTACCTCAGATACATTATAGATCTTTAAAGCCTTTCAGAATACCAAAAGGATGAGAGATATCTGGATCCCATGGAGGACCTTATTCTATATATCAGGTGCCATGACAGAGATGTCATGCTTCCTGAATCCTGAAATATGACACCCGGTTTATAATATAAAATACAAAAATACAAAAGCAAATTGTAGGAAAAATAGGGGAGGGAAAGGGGAAGGAAGAAGTGTAGAAAAGAAGGGGGGAAAGAAAAAAAGTGATGACTTCTGACTCCCTCTGGTGCAGTAGAATAAGACAGTAACATCAAACCTCAACTTTTTACTTTTCCATAATAGTATAAACTAGCCATTTCTATAACAATTCTTTCTAATCAGAAAAACCAAAAATTAAAGTTTCACTTTTTTTCTGCCTCAAGTACAAAGTCCAGAAATGGTTTCCAAGTAGAAACAAAGTACTTAGCTGTCAGCTGCCTGCAATTAGTGCAAGTTCGAATCTCACCAGGCTCAAGGTTGACTCAGCCTTCCATCCTTTCGAGGTACATAAATTGAGGACCCAGATTGTGGGTGTAATAAGCCAACTTTGTATAGAACAATACCACTTCGGGGGGCCGAAAGCCCTAATAAGCAGGTATATACAAAAAAGTATGCAGGCTATTGCAATAATGCATTGTAAGCCGCTCTGAGTCTACGGAGAAGGGCGGCATATAAATTGGACAAATAAATAAATAAATAAATAAATACTTACATTTTTTCTTTGATCAAAGCAGTAAATTTAGCCCATCTGTCCTAATTCCATCAACTTTTGCAGCCATCTGTCCATTGTGCGGATTGAAATGTCCTTCCATTTTTGTGCATAAAGTAGTCTTGCTGCCATCAACATTTATAATATTAAAGTTCCAAATTTTTTCCAAGTCTTTTTCCATTAAACTTTCTGGTTTTATCTTTATATTCACTTAAATAATTTTCTGCAGTAGTATATGAATCCTACTCCAATATCTCTTTGCTTTATCACATGTAAAAATATGGAACACTTTATGGATTTCCATGTCATCCTTGCACAGGGGCCATGCTAATCTTCTCTGTATCGTTCGAATTTTATTTTGTGTGTTGCTGAAGAGAGCACGCAAACTGGGCCTGCTCTGAACTCCAATCAGGGAAGTAGTGTGCCTGGTGAGTCCTCGGAAATTTGCCTGTTTAGCTATCTTGTGAAACAGCCTTTCCCTGACATATGGATACCTGTGACTCTGCTGGTCTTCTGATAGCATAAAGATCTGTCTCCTCTCCTGGCATTGGGGCCAGAGTACAAATGGATCCACTGAGGGTGCACGTCAATCTATCGCTATTACTATGAGGGGTTATTTTGGAGCCTAAAATGCTATCTCTTGTTTATGCAACTTTTTAACGTTATGAATTGTGATTGTTGCTGTTGTTGTTTACTATTCAGGGTTGGCAGGTGGTCAGCCACATAAATACGTTAAATAAATAAGTACTATATGAAAGAAAAATTAGATCACTATCTCTGTGTAGTCTGTTTTCTGGTTCAATAATGGCAAAAAAGACATGGTTTGGGGACATGTCTAATCAGACAAAAATCTTACTGAATTCACTTGGGCTTACATACATAAAACTGCTATAATTAGCAACTGCTGACTATTCATATCTGATCATTGTTTAAACTCTACCTTCTTGTCTTACGAGGAATAACCCTCTGAGAAATTACTCTCCAGATGTACCTGCTATTTTCCTAGAATTTCCCACAGAGAGAGAGTCACCACTGGCAGTATTTAAGTGTCCAGATATTATCAAGTTAGCTTTATGGGAGCCAAGGATCAAATATTTTTTCACTGTTTTATATGGATAGTTTCACGAAAATTGATCAGGTCTAAAAAGTCACAATCCAAATGAAGCTAAGGTTAAAGATAATTTATACATGATATTCCTAATTTTATTCTCAGCCCTTTTATTGCAGCGTGGGCCTTTATGACTTTAAAGAAAATGTCAGTGGCAGCAAATGACATTGTACTGAATAATCTAGTTATGAGGAGAAAGACATTTAAAACTATTCCGTATCAGCTTGGCTCTGTTCTGCTGAGCCTACAGTTTTTCCACCCCCCTCTGCAGCTGTCCAAAATGCCTACTTCTATTTTGGAAGACAGTTCAGGGTTGCGAAATGAACTGAAGCATTCCTAGGTGCCTGTGCTTTCTCTCTTTTTCTTTTTTCATTTCTTTTATATTAAAAACTTGTGTTGGCTTGCTTCTACCGCTTAGCTCCATCCTTTTTCAGCAATTGAAAAGCAATGAAACAGATTTGGACCCTGAAATACTCATTATTATGAGTATTCTTATTCAGGCCTGCAAGCAAAGGCACATCATGAAACTTTCCTTCAACGAGAATGTCCCTACAGTGACGTTTTCCTAACGGGAACATCCACTGACAGGAAAAGTAGACTCTGGATTCTTTGGCCTGCAGTCTTATAGTCCCTAAAGCATCTGCCATGGACTTGATGCTTTAGCACGATAGCGTTTTAGGGAAGTGTATGGGAATGAGAAAATTAATTGAAAAATTTCACTTGCAGTCTCTTTCCTTAACAACCTAGTTATTGTTATTTTTTTTTTAATGCAAGGATTTTTTTTCTATTTGCAGAAAAGATTAAGCATACTACCATTATTAGTAGCTGTCCATAGAAAGGATGATTGTAGAAAGTCAGGATGGTGGCCATAACTTCATGACTGAAGACCCGCAGTGGTGAAATGTAAAATTTGTTACTACCAGTTCTGTGGGAGTGGCTTGATGGGGGGGTAATGTGACTGGGTGGGCGTGGCCAACTTTTAAAAGCATTTTTTTCTACAACCTCCTTGGCTGAATAGGTTGTAGAAACAAATGCTTTTAAAAGCCTATGACGATCAGGCATCTCAGCTGGGATCGTCAGAGGCTTTTAAAAGCATTTTTTTCTGCAACCTCTTCAGCTGAGGAGGTTGTAGAAAAAATGCTTTTAAAAGTAAAAAAAAAAAA
Organism: Pantherophis guttatus; assembly: GCF_059756535.1. Classification (NCBI taxonomy): domain Eukaryota; kingdom Metazoa; phylum Chordata; class Lepidosauria; order Squamata; family Colubridae; genus Pantherophis; species Pantherophis guttatus. Next base: position 63,059,815 of record NC_142068.1, read on the forward strand.
GCATCTGATGATCGCGCTGCTCAACTGGGCATGGGGGGGGCAGGGATTTTTGCTACTGGTTCTCCAAATCACCTGCCACCATTGCTACTGGATCAGGTGATCTGGTCTGAAACAGGAGCATTTCACCCCTGAAGACCCGCCATATACACTGAACCTGCAGCAGTAGTAGAAACAATAGCTTCAATTGTGCGTTCAGCTCTGCCCTCCTTATTTTTTTGATTCCCCTGAAGATTCCCCTGCACGTATTCATATAAGACTTGTAAATCTTCATATAAGACTTATAACCATTCTATATATATATATATATATATATATATATATATATATATATATATATATATATATATATATATATATTTGCATGTTATAAGACCAAAGTTTCCTTTTTTGTTTATACCTCACAGTTGGTATTTGGAACTTCTGACACATTTTATTTGCTTTCCATGCCACCAGTTAAGGACTGATCTACGGTACTTTATTCCCATGACTAGACTAGACTAGACTAACTAGCTTTTATTAAGGCTAGTTAGGGGAAAAAAACTGAAAGGGGAAAACCAGATACTAAATATCACTTCTCCTTCATTCTGTGCTCTAATACAAGCTCAGCCAGGCTAAACTTTACCTTGGAATCATCTCAAAAAATCATTTTAGAAGTATCGGTCTTAGATGTTCTTTAAGTCTTTTTGAGAAGCAAGCTGCCTTCAATAAGTTGAGTTACATTGTGCTAACTTGTCAAACATATTACAACAGGTATAAAATTAGAAGCAAAGATCACTCCAGAGATACAGCTTAAAAGCCCAGGGCCTCGAGTTGAAACCTTACAGTCTCAAATTTCTGAATCCAGTTTTCTTAACTCTTAAGGGGTCCGTGGAAAACCCACAATGAAAAATATGAAGATGGATCAATGACTTTTCTTGGAGCCTCTCCTTAAAAATCTTGAAATCCAAGGAGCCCTGATTGAGCTGCCCAGAGTTGCTTTGGATAGTGAGATGGGTGGCGCATGAATTTAATAAATAAATAAAAAACTTGAAACCTCAGGAGCCTCCACTTAAAAATCTTGAAACCCCAAGTCCCAAAGTTCCTTAGACTAGTTTTCTAAACCTTTTCAAGGTTCAGGGAAAATCCACAATGAAAAAAATATGACAACAGATCAGTTCCTGGAACCTCCATTTAGAAATGTTCAGGAACTTTCATTTTACAGTTATTTCTCCTAACACTTCATTAAAAATTGTTTCTTGCTAGTCCTACCCATTCACTTCAACTCTCTGATTCAATAGAAACTAAATCTCCTTTACAACACTTGAAGGCTGCTATCAGGTCTTTCATAAGTATGATCTCCATAGGTTGAGTAGGAATACTACTAACCTTCATAGGACTTGATTTCCTTATCGTTCTGATTATTCTGCTTCTAATTCAGCCCACTTTTTCTCTGATCTTCTCAAAAGTATGATGCTAATATTGGGCATCATATTTTGAATACAGTCTGGTTGTCATTAATTAATAGGATTTTTATAGAGACAGAGAGAGAGCTGTATTATTACTGCATATAAGTAAAAGTTCCAAATGTATTCCAGAAGACAGAGGATGCTCTAACTGAATCCAAATGCAGGAACAGAAAAGACATTGATGGTATTGGTATGGGTATAACGATGATGGGGAAGAAGAGTTGAGTAATGACAGAGTACTCAATAACATGAAGCCTCAGTTAATTAGGAACAACTGCAAATGGTTCAGATTTAAGCTACTCAGCCATTTCTATCAAAATCAATACCAATATCTTAATCAGTATTTTTGCATATGAAGAAGATATTTTATGTTATATCAAACACATGATCAATTCAATGTATACACTTCTAGCAGGATTATTGCTGGACCTGGAAGAAGGTAGATGCAACACTTAATGAAGAAGTTTGTCTTTGAGGTAACAGACGGGATGAGTACAAATTTTTGGCATGTATACAATAATTGTTATAAATGAACCCAGTACTCTAATATTAATCACTGCATTGATTTATTGGTGTCAAACAAAGAGATTGCAACATGCAATATTTTCATAATGTTTCTAGGGACGCTATTCAACTGCTAATAAATAAAGCCATGCTGAAGAGTTTCCAGTATTACACTTTTTTTTTTAATTTGGTTATGTATTCTACAGGTCAAAAAGCAAGGAAAGAAATTAGCCTTTTTTGTCATTAACTGTCCAAGACTGCCATTTTCTGGATCGATGCAGCACCCAGAAGGTTTTCCAGATGTTTATTTCAAAAGCAACTATTATTATTGTCATAATTGTGTTCATAGCTGAGTAAACAGCTTCACAGGTGCAAGAGATCCAAACACTGTGTGAAGACATACAAACATCCTGAAATCGCAAGCAAGCAAGCAAGCAAGCAAAAAAGAGCATGAAAGAAAATCTATAATTCTCTGTTTCATAAACAACACTTGATTAGTCTGAAAATCAAGCACCCACACATCCATATGTACAAGATTTCATTTAATGCATGAGAATACTTGAAAATGGTTACAAAAGAAGTAGCATCAAGCATATCTTTATTATTATTTTTCTTTAGAGCATGCCAAACAATGAATGTTTATGTTCCATTCATCAGGTAAGAATTCTTTTATTTGCTGCACAAAAATGAAAATATTTTCCCCCTCTTTCACTCTCTTACACTCTCACATTCATGTACCCAGCTTTATGTCTTCTTAGAGCAAAGTATCTATAAAAATGGATTATCTTGAAGGAGCCTATTTGTTCCTCCTAAGCATGATAATAGATATTTTCTTAAGGTAAATAAGGTTGCTTTATTTCTATTCTGTTTTATTGCAAGAAGGAAATTTAGATCAGCTGTTGTGAATTATGCATACCATTCCTACATAAATGCTGAGCACATGACAGGGTAGCCAGTGTTCAGGTTGTCCTGCAGCCTGCAGCCTTTTCCAAAGTTGCTACCAAATGTCAATGTACCTATAATAGAAATGGAATAACTCCATTCATTTCAATTTAATTTCAGGTAATTTCTGTTTACCACTCAAAAAGTAGACAAAATGTTCCAGTCCCATGTTCTTTTGGGAAGCCCAATCCAAAAATGGATTCCAGTCACAAAAACAATGTTTTGTGCCCCAGGTGTAAAGGATCCAGCAAGTCTGTGTTTTCTCAAGCTGAGACATCACATAAACGCGAGGTTTCATTCACAAGATGATAAATACACTCTGATATAACAATCCAAGTTTCACTCCTTACAGGCTCACATTTGGCATGTGCACTTGAGAGTTTAAGCTGACTGGGCATTCTTGTGGAGAAAAATTAAAGAAGGGAGTGCAAAGTGTGCTACTTTGTGTTCTTAGACAAAATAGGGCATAGAAGCCTAACATATTAATTAATTAATTAATTAATTAATTAATTAAACACAATCTACTACAATAACACAGAGTTCCACAGAAGTTGCAAAGAATCTAAGGTAGATGGTAGAACATATTGGAGAAATGGGTAGCAGCATAAGGTAGTCACCAAGTTTTCTTTAGCAGCGTAGAAAATTACTCAGAATGGCACAGATGTTACTGCTTTTACCACACATGGTTGGAACTGTATGAAATGAAACAGAGCAGCCTGGCTACAAATGTCATAACATACACTTTCCCTAAACTACATCTTTCCAAATACATTGAGAATATGATTCCCACAATTCCTATCCAGCATATCCTTGACCAGTCATAGATTCTGGACAATAAAACCTCCTTCAAAAGTTACTAAATTTCAATCATTTGTTTGAAATGATTATATAATTCAGTATCATGTGAATGCATCTTATTTTTCAACATTGAATCAGGGCTATAAGAACAATTCATCAGGCTAGAATACTAACTTAGAATACTAAATAGTTCATTTACAACATGAAGTATTACAGATTTTGTATGTGTCTGATTTAGCTGCAAATGGTTGGAGTAACTGATTTAAATCACTATTTGGCAATAAACCTTACTGGGAAAATTGTACTTTAAATCAAATCTAATTAAAACAAAACACACTGTCCCACAATTTGGTATTGACTTATGAAGGGACTCTGGCGATTGCACTGTATGTGAATTTTCAACCATAGGCTATGGACTCTTGTTTGAGTGTGTAGCTGTTCTGTTCTATACAAGAAAACATTGCATAGATGGTTGTCACTTTTAAGGCCCTTCTCAAAATTAATCTCAACAAAATGTTTCCCAGGTTCTTTACCTTAACTTTCAGAAAAGGTTTTTTCTGCCAAGTTTGTCATGGTCTGAATTCTGGTATTTAATATTTTATTTCACTATATTGTTGTTCTTGTATTATTTGTTTGTTTATTTATTTAATTAGATTGCATCAGATAGTCCTCCACTTGCAGCAGTTCATTTAGTGACCATTCAAAGTTACAACGCACTGAAAAAAGTGACTTATGACCGTTTTTCACACTTACTACCATTGCAGTTACTACCTGCATTGCTACCCATGGTCACATGATCAAAATCCAGATGCTTGGCAACTGAGTCGTATTTATGATAGCTGCACTGTCCTGGGGTCATGTGATCACCTTTTGCAACCAACTGACAAGTAAAGTCAATGGAAAAGCCAGATTCACTTAACAACCATTTTACTAACTTAACAACTGCAGTAATTCACTTAACCGCTGTGGCAAGTAAGGTCATAAAATTCACTTAACAAATGTCTCACTTAGCAACATAAATTTTGGGCTCAATTGTGGTCATAAGTCGAGGACTATCTGTATCTTATTATCTTATTAAGAACAACTCGGGTACTTTTTGGATAATATAAAATGATGGACTGAATCAATGAATGAAATATATGCAAAACTATCAATTTGCTTTGTCCATGATATTGCATAACTGTTTTGCAGTTGTTTAGCATATTCTCCCAAAGTGGAAAAATTTTAACTTAGCAGAAATAACAAACATACATAATTTTGTCTTTTAATCAGGAATTAAAATTGACTATAAAGTAGGAAAATGTAGAGAAATGAGGCTCAGGAAATTTATACAGTTTCTCTTTATGTATGTTAGAAGTATTCAGTTTGAGGCCCAATTTTCCCCCAAGAAAGCTGAAAACTATTACTGAATTAAAAGTTTTAATGGTATAGAAGGATGGGGTACCACATATAGATTGCAAGAGTCTCAATGACTACTATAATGCTTCAAAAGAGAGGATTTGTTTTTTAAGTCTTTGCTATCATTTAGTAAAGATAAAAGCTTCCCTGTTGGTCATGTCTGACTTTACAGTAAGGCATGTAGAAATCTCTGTTTCTTGGCAAAGTGAGCCAGCATTGTCCGAGGACAATTTCTGTGGTCATGTGGCAAGTGTGGCTATATGCTGTTTCCTTTCCATCAAAGTGATACCTTTTTATCTACTTGCATTTGCAAGCGAGGTAGGCAAGTAATGGAGCTCATCCAGTTGCGTGGAGCTTAGGTATCCAGTTGACAAGCTCAGCATCTTTCACTGCTGAACCATCATACTTCCATTATCATTTGGTACACATCCAGATGTTTGCAGGCCAGAGCTAACAGCCTTTAGGAGGAAGAAATGCATGATGGAGGAATAATCATTTTGTAAAGTATAAATGGAATGGAATCAAAATTAATTTTTGTCCAATCCCCTGCTGATTTCAATGAAGTCTAACTTGAAAGCATAAAAAACAGATATTTGGGAGAATTCTTAACATTCAATCATTTGCAACAAAAAAATTCTTGCATTTCACCCAGTGCTGAGTTGGCAAGTAAAGGTTTCTTCTGTCTTTGAAATTATAATGAATTTTTCTTTTGTAGTCAAGAATATATCATTGGGGTATAAAAACCACAATGACAGTATAAATGAAAAAAAAATCTGAAATGGAAGATATTCTCTTCTCATGTATCTGCTATAGAGTGGAGACCTTGGATGGACAATATTTTTGTATGATCTCTACCCTGCAAAGGATTATGAGCAGGAAAAAAAGTGAGGCGAGATGATAAAACAATGATGATTATAAGATTACTCACCTTTATTTGTACACCTAAAGATGGCATATAGAATGTTTCCACCTCTTATTTTCTCCACAACAGCCAAATGAATTTTCATGAGTGAGGTTCCCCTAGTCTTATTCTAACTAGAAGGGACGTGATAGCTCAGTGGCTAAGACACTGAGCTTGTTGATTGAAAGGTCAGCTGTTCAGCTGTTCAAATCCCTAGTGCCGCATAATGAAGTGAGCTTCCATTACTTGTCCTAGTTTCTGCCAACCTAGCAGTTTGAAAGCACGTAAAAAAATGCAAGTATAAAAATAGGGACCACCTTTGGTGGGAAAGTAACAGCGTTCTGTGTGCCTTTGGCATTTAGTCATGTCAGCCACATGACCACGGAGATGTCTTTGGACAGCGCTGGCTCTTCGGCTTTGAAACAGAGATGAGCACCTAGAGTCAGGAACAACTAGCACATAGGTGCGAGGGGAACCTTTACCTTTACCTTTATTCTAACTAGGATTTAGGTTATTTAATTCCCTACTTCTAAAAGTTAAATCTGAAATGTTCACCTTCTTTACACAATACACTTAATGTGGATTTCCCCTTATGTTTAACTCAGCAACTAATTTTAATTTTAGAAATCACTCATTCAAATGCTGTGACTGAACCGCTCAGGCTAAAACCTGATACTTCAGTATATAACATCTCTATTACATTCTCTCGTATTTTAAAAAAAAAGATAAAATAAACTTTTCTTCTCCTTCTAAATGCAAATCTTTTTTTGTGTAATACTGTGCCTAATCTACTACAACTAATTAATCTGTTTGAGCTGATGAAATGTTACCTCTGCATTTTTTTTGTTTGTTCCTTGTATACAATTATTGTAACAGTGGTGAATAAATCAATATTCCCAATCCAACTGTAAAAAACAATCAAGAAAAGCAGTGCTTCTAGGGGGGGAAAACACCAAATAATATTTATTAACTCTGTCTCAATCCACAGCAGAGCCTGGTACCATTCAAGCATTTTCTGCAAGTGTAATAAGCAAATGCTGATACATGATGAAAGTGGCACATGCCAATAATTTCACCATTTTACACTGCAGAGTAATTGAAGGATTTAATGAGAAACAAACCAATAAAAATAAATAGACCATGTTAGAAGAGCAAAAACTGATCTGAAATGGAAGTGGCTCCATTGTGAGTTTTAGGGTTTTCATTTTCATGGTATGACTGAGAAAAGAGATTATGTCAAAAAATATTATCAGTATTTGCCCACATTTTTACAAAGACCACTTTGTTTAAATTTAGATGAAATTCGACCTCAGAAAAGTATCTTTCTTATTGTGACTCATTTTAATTTCCATGAAAAGTGGAGATGAAGTTAGAAACTGCTTTTTATCACCTTGGCGTTTAGAATCAGTGTAAGAAGTTCTAGATTTTTAAATAGCAGCATGGACTGAATTTGATGTTTTTTAAAAAGATCTATACATAATGGATTTCAGATTATGAATGGACTTCAGTTCTTGATACCTTAATTTTTCAATGATGCATGATTCTCTTTTATAGTCACATTGGATATACTGAAAGATTAACTTGGTAAAGCAATGCCAGCATGTTTAAGTCTTCCCTCCACTTTTTGCCCATATCTTTGTCTATATGTCTTCAATTCTATCTTGACTCCTTGCCAACATTTTTTCAGAAGTAGTTTGCCATTACCACCTTCTTGAGAATGACTGACCCAAAGTCACTCGAATAGTTTCATGTTTAAAATGGGGCTATAACTCATGGTTTCAAGCCTGGGGTCTTTAACCGCTGCAGCCAAATTGTCAGCCTATTCTCACAAAAGTCTATCTTTACCTTTCCTTGCCTTTCTATTTTCCTCTGTTTATTTTGCTTCAGGGGCTGGCTGAGAGGAAGATCACTTTGAAAATGTCCTGCAAAACCCTAGAAATGGGAAAAGCAAGAGAAGAGAGAAGCTTAGAAGAGTCAGACCAAATTAACACAGACCTCTAGGCTCCACTGGGAATTAAACCCAAACACACACACACACCATCTAGAAGAAGGCTGTGATAAACCATTTTCTTAGGGTGCAAAGGAAAGACATATCCATGTCTAAGTTGAGAAACTAATCTTAACCAGAAGGAGGCTGTACTTTTTAATCACTTGTCCCACTCACTAAATTGTGTTTTGTAAATATCCTCATTATGGGGTCATTTGTGCTGTCGGAGCTGGGTGATTTTCTTGCAGACATTTCATTTAGTGATAGGACTGATGATGTTGCCTACCTGGGTAATGAGCTATCTGCAAGAAAACAACCAAGCTCAGAGAGCACCAAAGACCCCACAGTTCAATCCTAAACTACAAATATTATCTTCTATTAATATCCTCACCACTGTATGGTGACAGAAATGGTCTGTCAAGAAAAAGAAAAGGAAGGAAAAGAAAACTATTTTTATTCAGCTTGCATTTATAAACTCAAACAAATAGGTACATAGAGAGAGGTGTATAGAAGCCCAGAAACATGGATTTGGTGTATGTGATGCAGAATCTTCTGTGTGAGGAAATATGGGATAAATTAACCCTGGAGGTCTCCAATCACAAAACTGTGGGCAAGGCAGTTGAAACTAGGAAGAAATAGATGGGTTGATTGAAATTTACATTATATCTAAAATTACTAAACTCATTGCCTCTGTTCACAGATAAAATATGCTTTCAATTCAGAATCCTATGCATGTATTCTCAATGTAACTGGGTAGCTGCATTTTGCAACACAAGTAAAAATCAGTGCATGTAGGGAGAAGAGCAAATAAATGTTTGTTTCCTTCCTCTATTTTCCACTCCTCCCATCTCCTGCATGTAACCTGTGTAAGCAACTGATAACCTTCAGTTTTAATAAGTTATTTCTCTGCATGGTACTTGAAGAGGAAAAGGAGAAGTCAAGGTCAAATAGCAGGTGCAGAGAGGTCCTTCCCTAGGCAGCAAATTCAGTGTACAGGTCATCAAAACTTTGATAAGCCTTTAAAGTATTCTCCTGGTGAGCATTGACTGAACGAGACATTTCATTTTAGATCAAGTTAAAACCGGGAGCTTTTATTGGTTTAAATGCACAAATCCATAATTTTTCAAAATCAGCTCTGATAATACCCGGATGCAGTTTTTATATCATCATCATCAACATGGAAGAAAGAGAGAGATTTATGTTACCAGCTCCTATATATAGCTAGCTTTAATATTCATTGTGTTAACAACCAAATGGAAACAATTACACTAAGCTTAAACATTCAGTAGAAGAATTTTTATTTTAAGGATACTTGTTGTAAATGATAAATCACAGGTAAGTTCCAGGGTTTTTTTTTAAAGCTTGGAATATAGCTATTAGCTGTAAGAATCTCTGATCAATCAAAAAGAGACTGAAACTATGTTAATGCAGTACCAATACATAATTTAGTTCCTGCAGAAATACTTGAATCCTAATATTATTGATTTAAGTAAGACTATTAATATCAAACTTGGTTCGTATCCTATACATTGGGACAGAGATAAAACCTATTTTTCTCTGTACAGAGAAAATAATGGCTCCATTATTCCCTGCTGTTTATATGAACAAGGAAAATCTCTGTAACCTATTAATTCAGACCTAAAAGAAGGAAACAATCAGTTATTTAAATGTTCCCAGTCTATGTTTCAAAATCACACACTTTCTAGGAGATTGTTGCTGGTGCTAGGAACTATTGGTACTACAACAACAACTATTTGATACATTGCTGCTGGTACAGGGAATCTTCTAAGACCAAAATAATTAAAATTATTCCAGCAAATAGAATTTAGAAGAGTTTCGAGCAAAGCACTTGATAAAATGTCATATGATAATAGTAGCCTACATTTTATATGCAATAATTTAAGGCAGGTATTCTCGTGTACTCCCACAAGGAAAGAAGCAAAGCAGGTTGCAATTTAGTCCCTTTACTACTCAATGTTTACATCAGCTAAATTATTTTCACTATAACAATAATAATTTTAATTCACTTCCATTCTAAAGTGTCCAGTATATCAATAGCGGCACTGTGTAAATTATTCAAATATCTAGAAATAGTTTTCCATGCTTATGGATTCTATTATTTTAATAATAAGTTCAAGAAGTATCATAGAAGATCCCAGAAGGATGATGTTCCTCTTCTTGGTTTTTCCCATTCGAGAAAGTATCTTTATTGTTGTAACATTTATTTCTGGAAGGTTTTTCCATCTAAGACTAATTTTAAGTCTACAACTTCAGAAGGCCCTGGAGGAAATGGATTTTCTGGATCTTTTTCAGTTGGGATTTAGGCTGAGGTACAGCACAAAAACAGGATTAATTGCATTTGTTGATAACCTCTGGCAGGACCAGGATAAAGGTGTGATATAACTCTCCTGGACCTATTTCGTCTCTCAGTGTTCTTTCAGTAACTTTCAGTGTCGTTGGTCAGTGCATCCCTTTGAATCATCTTTGAGAGTTGGAGTAGGGAGCAGTAGGGAAAAGAGGGAGCTACTCCTCTTTTCAGTTTCAACTGGTATGTTGTTTTATTTAATATCTACATGGCATTATTGGACAAGGTGATTTGATGGTATAGATTTAGATATCACTAATATCCCAGTGTCTAGAAGTTGCTATAATTTGATGTGAAAGGACAGATTCAGACTCTATAATCTTGATGAAGTTGTTATCAAGAACTTCCTGTGATGTCAATATTCAACCTAGATGGGCTTTCATTTCTCCAGACAGAATTCGTATGTAATTTGTGTACCTCTTGGCCCTTGGCCTTTGGACAGATACATAAAGTATAGCAACTAGGTTATCTTGATTTTTCCCAGATCTGATATAGATATTTGGGGAAAATAAATAAAGAGATTCCTGAGAATCAGCAAGCTGGCAAGAGGCTGATAATTGATAGGTATATTGGGTACAATATGAACATGCTGGATTACTTACATTTAAAAATGATGGGTTAAATATTCACGCTGTCATTTCACAGCAGTAAATGAGGATTTTTTTCCCAGGAAATTAGCTTCATTAAAATGAATATTAATATTAAACCAACAAACAGAAAACATTTCCCTTCAACTTTCACTCATTGTAACATTTCTGTGGAGATAATGATCTGCAATTGTTTGTTGCTTGTACATGATAGTGCAAATCATTATGTATTGGGTGCTGTGAATATTCCTTTTGAATCACAGAGTGTGCAAACCTGCACGCACATAAAGATTAGAAAGTGCACTGCAGAGTACCAGCATAATTAGTCCTTTTTAATGAAATGAACTCTAGATATATTCCACAGCGGAGTGCCAGTAATAGAATTTAAGTGAAAATAATTTCAAAGTGCAACAGTAGTTTACATATTAGTTATTGTATAAAAGAAAAAAAGTGCTCCACCATTCTAGGTTAAATGCAATTAACATCCAGGCCTTTTCCAAGACTCCTGGGAAGAAATGATTGGTTTGGCAGGTTATTTCTCAGATTCTGATATTAAAAAGGGAGAGTGTGTGCGAGAGAAAGGCATTTTATTTTAAATATGCGGCATTGTGGAGGGGGAAAGAGCTGTGTGTCTGCATTTTAAGTCTTCAGTAAACACACACAAATTCAGAATATTGACTCATTAACTATTATTCAGAACTTTACCTATCAGCAGTTCCAATTATTGTTTATATCAAAAATAGGATACAAAAGCATCAATCTCATTATCCAATCTTTTTCCTTATCGCTGTAATGTTCACACATCCAGAATGTGTGAAAATTAGTTTGTATGGGTTTATGGACCGATTAGAGAGCAAGAGAGAGAGAGAAAGTGGTTTTCTAATTATTAAATTATTAGGACATTAAATTATTATCCTGTCACTCATAGATAGATTTATTTGCAAACTTTACCTTTTATATTCAGATGTACCCTTCATTCGCTAAAAGATTAATTCTCTGGGAAAACAAGGAGGTACTCTTGATGACAGATTTCTGAGCAGCTACCCAAACCACACAGTTTTATTTCCACATAATGGATGACTTTTTAAATTGAAATTGATGACCAGATTTATAACAGGCAGCTTCAGTTTTTTTATATATATAAACAATTTTGATAACTGAGTATATTGTGCCATAATTTAATTATGTCAACAGATTATAGTAACAGTAGTAGTAGTAGTAGTAGTAGTACCAATTGGCTATCATATTTAAAGTAACATATGATGAAATAGCAAGTGTGAAATTTTGTTGTTGTTGTTGTTGTTCTAAAAAAAATATCCTCCAGTTTCAAATGGGCATTGGGATATTAACTGATCTATTAAGTTTTGTTAATTATCAGTTTTATTAACTGATCTGTTCAGGTTCACCTACTACTGTAGGCTTTTTATTTTTGGTTAATATTGTTGCTTATTTTCTTTTTACTTACTTCCTGCCCAGAGTCATTTGCTGAGAGGACAGCCATCTAAATTCATTTAAAAGCTAAACAATTACATTTATTTATTTATTTAGTAACAGCGACAGCAATAGCACTTAGACTTAGACTTAGGTATATACTGCTTCATAGTGCTTTACAGCCCTCTCTAAAGCACTAAAGTTTATAGAGTCAGAATATTGCCCCCAGCCATCTGGGTCGTCATTTTACGACCTTGGAAGGATGGAAGGCTGAGTCAACCTTGAGCCGGTCAGAATTGAACTGCGGGCAGTGAGCAGAGTTAGCCTGCAATAAAACATTCTAACCACTGCACTACCATGCTGTTTAGACTAGATATAAGGGTAGACGATGTTTTTCCTGAGGACCAACCCTCACTTCTTTAACAGAATTCACTAATCATGGAAAAAAGTAATCATAGGAAGTGGAAAGAGGCAAGATGTATGTGTCTGTGTGTGTTTGTGTGTGTGTGTGTGTGATTGTCTACCAGTTTGGAACCATATAGCCAATAATACAGAGTGGAATGACCACGTTTGTAGATGGCACATTTTTCTGGAAACCATAGAATTGCATCCTAAAGGATCAAAATAAAATAATTCCCACATTACCACTTATATCTGGATAATACTATATAGATACTGCAGTATTATAAAAACATTGGAATCAAGAAAGAACACTGTATATCTAGTGGCTCTGTAACTGAAGAAAGATGTAGTCCTTCCAAATCATAGTTCACTAATTTTAATTTTGTTATCATTTTCAGGTTAATTGTGTATCCTTTATACAATAATGGAATCTTAACTATTTCATTGATTAATCTTTTCTATGAAGCAATTGAAAACTGATACTGAAAAAAGTACTTGAAATTAAATAGAGTGATATCAAGAGATTTAAACCAAAATAGAGAATTTGTGTTACGTTCTGTTTTTGATTATATTACATATCACTCTCTGTTTCAATATGGTCTGTAGTAGCAATCCTGATAACAAAAATATATATAGTGTTTTAAGGAACAATGAAGTCATAAATTCTTTCCAAATTTACTTGGTTGCCACCTCATTCCTTACTGCTGCCATCTTGTCTGGTTTAGCACAAAGTACCCAACAGTTTTATATTAAAATAAGAAGATTTTCCCTGAAACTGTCTCTAATACTTTGTTTTACAGTGGGAGTAGGAAGAAGATGAAGATGACGCTATAAAGAAGGGCAGGATTCATGCTAATATTTTATTGGCTATATGCAAGATGAGGAAGAAACAATAGGGGGCCCAAAACATATGTGTTATTAGTCTCAAATGTAACTAAATTTCAATAATGCAGATTCTACTTGGTTTACTACCTAATCCACGGTGTTGAACGACTACCAATGGAATTGAATACTATTCCGGTATTCTAATACTTTATGAGATGAAATTTCAATTTGGGTTCTATGTTTCTTCTTTTCTTAAAAATAAAGAACTAATTTTGTGTTCATTGCACTAAAATCCTTGTAACAACCTGACTAATAGGAATACATTCGGTGAGTGCAGGGCTATTAGATATAATCACACATTTGACGGTAAGGAGAATGAAAGCATAATTTCAACTTCTGCATGCTTCTGAGTTTCTCTGGGTTCACCTCATATCCTCCGCTTTCATGAGGCTCTGGAGTAGAGGCACCTATTGAGTAATCAACTCAAATATTTTAAAGTTATGACCTAAGAATCTGAAATAAGGCTTTTATGCATTCCTGTTCATCATATGTAGAAAATAAAGATACAGGGTATGGAGTAAGTAACAAAAACTGTAAATGTGTAAAAAAATGTGATAGGGAACAAATTATTGTATGAGAATGCATAAAGTTATAGAGCATGGTGCATGCTAAATCCTTGATGGTTAGCTAAGCAATGCTCCTGGTGGTAGTTATTAACTCTCAATGACAAATCAGTTTTGCATATTGCATGTCTTTTTCTAGTGTTTCATTCTCAGTATGAACTTATTCATTAAAAAAAAAAATCTTAGCAAGCAGCATAGATTTACAGATCCAGAGAGAAAAAGAAAGTAACTTGCAAATTAAATTCTTAGGCAATATTCTATTACTGCCCAGTATGGTTATCATTAGCAAAAAAAAAAAAACCATCCCCTAATCTCATCAAAATGTGTAAAACATGTTTAACTGAAATCCCAATTTTGTAAACCTATTAAAACAAGGCTAGGTCAGACTAGTGATGGACATGTTTGAAGCTGGATAGAGGCCTTCTACCTAGGATACTGGATGGCTGCTGTTAGTTACACAATATTTAGCTAGATGGGATTACCAGACAAGCTTTTATGTTCATGTAAACCTAGGCTTGGAGAATGTACATCCCAGTTCCAAAATACTGTTGAAATTGTAATCTCTGTTTGATGCTTCCTTCATCAGGCAGTAGACATCAATTTTTTCCATATCTAATATAAAAAGAATGAATAAAAGGAATGAATCAAAATCATAGTCAATGTTTCCATACAATAAAATAAAAAAATAAATACACTATGGACAATTTCTTGGTTAAGTTTCAGGTTCAAACATGGCAGCATGCACAAAATTGGCAAACAGGTATAAATCAACTTATAGAACAGAATAGATTATAGAATAGAATATTCTTTAGTGGCCAAGTGTGATTGGACACATAAGGAATTTGTCTTCGGTGCATAAGCCCTCGGTTTACCTACAAGCAACACAGTGATAAATCGTAAGATACAATTATAAATCATAAGATACAACTAACAAAGTGATAGTCATAGGTAGGAGGGGTAGGTAATAGGAAAGTTATACTTTAGGGATAAGAATAGGTAAGTCAACTTATATAAGGGATTCTGGAATAGAGCCATTATGTAAGACTAGAACTGCCTATGTTCTCACCATACCTAGTTTACATACATCTTTAGTAGATTATTTAGTAGCAATGTTTATATTTATACTATATTTATATTGTTTATATTTATACAAACATAAATGTGTTGCTGTATCAAATGTGTATTTGATAACAGAAATTCATTTTCTATGAAGATCTAAGCCATATGATATTATCTCTTTTTTCACTGTTCTTTAAAACCCTGCTCCTTTAAATTCACCTAAGCAAATTCTGCATTGTGACAATTTTCTTTTAGTTACAATTCTTTTACACCTGCACCTATGAATTTAACCTTCCTCTACTGCCATACAACATATTCATGCCTTGCATGTTCTTAGCAGCTAGGGACGATCAAAGATTTATTTCACTGCATTTTTAGTGCCTGGATTTGTTCCTTATCTAAAAGGTGAAATAAGACTGTAGAAAAAGATCCAACAAACCTATAAATCTACAATCAGAATCTCTTTCCCTTTCTTCTGCTGAATTCCTTGATTCTCAGTTGATTAATAAACATCTATTCAACAGCAAGAGACAAGCACTAAAACCATATTCCAAACACTTCTGAGTGTTCATTGTGCTTGACACTGAATTAGGCTATTATTTTTATTAATAATATATATTGCAGGTATATTTTGCAAAGTGGTTTATGTCCCTTCCCACCCAACAAATCTACAATTATTTCATTATTGTAATTCTGTAGACAGACCATTATGCAATGTTGATTTGCAGTGGGTCCAAAACAATAAAGCTTGGGATTTTTCATTTTTCCTTATTGCAAATCTACTTTTTTGTCTGTGGGATTGGAGAGATTTATTTATTTTATAAACCCTAGATATACTTTCCTCAAAACTAAAACTTTCTGTTTAGATTTAGATTTTATACTTTAGTGAATTTTCAATTCTCTCTCTCTTTTAAAAAGAAAAGAAATCCAGGAAAAAAAAAAACTTTGCAAAACATCTAAGCTTTTTAGGATTGCAGAATTTGTCCAAATTTGTACAACTCTGTTTTGCACACCTGTGTGATGAAAAATGCTTCACTTTTTAGGAAATATGAATTTCAACCCATAGTAGAGAATTATACAAATCAGTTTACTGATTTCAGTTATCAGGCTACAGCAAAGACAAACATTTGGTGATTCATTTCAGCTGATTGGTCTGATAAATATAATAGCTTATTATATTGTCTTCTAATATGAAGCCATATATTTGGCTTGGTGATAAATCCATAGAGGGATTGTAGCTGTAATATAAACACGTGAAAGGATATTACACAAAAACCTTTCTGTAATGATAGTTAATATAGAGTTTTTTTTCAAATGAAATATTTATAGTTTTGATTAGAATTTTTTTTAAGTGGGAAAGTTCTTATCTTCCTATTAATTCCTACACTTAAATGTCACAATAAAAATAGTTAATGTATGCAGTCCCTTGTGCCAGGTGCCTTATAAAATTATTTATCCCAAATAGTGAAAGAATGACTGCTCCATTTTCAGTGTTTCATTGTGTAAACTGTGAATGGCACCATAAACCATATTTAACTGGAACAGTAATGATCAAAATAGTTATCCTACCAAATTTGTAGAATTGATTTACAAAGATTTAACCAAAAGTAGTTTCACTCCCTAATTGCAGGAATCATTAGTGATGCTTTTCTTACTATTTAACATTAAATTTATATAAAAATGTATAAAATTGATAAATATAAATTTAATTTATATATTATTAACTGCCAAATTTAACAATTAAGATCTATTGAGATCAATAAGGATAGAAAATAATTTATTTTATGTAGCATTTTTATAAAAACTTAATTCATATATGTCAAATTTGGGCCAATATACAATGTAGTCTCTAGTTACTTACACATCAGCATTTCCTAAAAATGTGACATTTTCCTGAAAAGAAAATGGGAAAAATGGGAAAAGTGTATATTGGGATGAAATATACCCAGATGTGAGAATAATAATAAAAAGATATTTTAAAAAGTACAGCATATAAACAAGTTTCTGACACAAATATTGGCAAGCTTCTATATAAAAAAGAAGACATTTTCTTATTTCTTGCATCTGCCATATTAAAAAAAAGCTAATTTATCCAAAAAAAGAATAGTGCTAAATATGAAGAAAAATGGATTTTAAAAAAAGATTTCTATCTGTTTATGTTTAATCGAGTTCTCTAAGCTGCCCCTAATACACACAAAGATACCCGAATATATGGACATACACAGGAAATATAAATTATCCGCATAGAGGATTAATCATCTTAAAAGTCAAACTCTTCACAGATTGAAATTACATTTTACCAATCATTTTTTAAACTTTTGAACTGGCTAAATCAGAATATAAATATTATGCTATGCTAAATATGTTTTAGATTTCAGTTTTGGGCATCAAAATTTCTTTCAGGAGAAATTTATGAATGTATTGTGGTGGTTCAAACTATATTTTTATGTAGTCTAGATTTTAATTTAAATATATTATGTGTAATAAATTTTTTAATTTATATTTATATAACATGGTTTCTTTTTCCTCTAGTTTTTTCTCATAAAGATTTGGTTTATTTTAAATAAATTAAATAAACTATAAAGCATACATTCTTTTAGGCACTACACTAGTATACTAATCTTCTTTTGTTCAACTTCATCAATAATAAAAATAATGATTTGAAAAACTGTTTTATGACAGTCATTTCTATTACTTCCCCAGTCACTGCTTTTTTTCTTTCAAAAGCGTGATCCCAGCCACTTAGTTATAATGTAGTGAATAAGATGACGCATCATATGTAGAACATATCAAGAAAGCTCCAAGCTCCCCAAATTTGGCAAAATTGCAATAAGTCTGCTTTGTAAACGAATATGAATCCAGTATCTTGCCAGCCCATGTAGTTCACAGAAGAAAACAAAGCCAAAATAGGGGATATGAATGAAAGCAAAAGCTTTTTAGAAATTAATATTCTCAATATATTTGGTCTATATGTTTATTTCAAAACCAAACATAGATAAAGAGAGAAGGAAAATCTCTTTGACATTTTCCTGACCCAACTTGATAATTTGTCCAATTCCTTTTGATGCAATAAAACTTCAGCTGACATAGTGTTGTTCGGTTTTCTTTAGCATTATTTCCACATCTTGAGCTCTGTGCTGCTCACTCTTTTTCAAAATAACAGTTATGCGTCATAACAGTTGCTCAAATTTAACAGGGAAAGGAAGACAGTCCTCTACCAAGTCATCTATTTTGCTTAAAACAAGGAAGCTTTATTTATTTCTGTTTGTGCCCGAGAATAAGCTATAGTTTTCATTTGTTAAGAAGACTAGTAAATGGCCATTCTGAGCAGCGTCTGTTGCTGCTGAGACAGAGAAATGTCACTAAAAGACTGGAAAATATAATAGTGGAGCATAAACTTTACAGCACCAAAACCTAGCCCCAGGGTACATATCCCCAGATAAAAGACAGTCACTTCATTGAAGAGACAAGAGATTTGTCAATGCTGCCCTTTGAAGCCTGAGGTGACATGATTTGTCCAGAAGGGGTTAAAAAAAGGCACATGGTACTGTTTGGTTGCCTTGGATTCTGACACACCATGCCTGTGGTCAGTTGCAGTCCTATAATTTCATTAGGCGTGAGATCCCAATTCCGAATTAGCAGTTGCCTATGCAGAATTATATTAAACACAGCCTGGACTGGAAATCAATATTCAGCTTAAGTAACTGGCCCTCCAGTAATTTAATGAAATGAAATTGCATTGCACAGAGGTAAGGTGGTGGGGGACCGTTTGGTCTCAAAACTTCCATTATACGGAGGTTGTACAGCTGTATGCCTAAAGAGAAATCCAATGTGTCCTGTTTCAGTGTGGCTCCTGGAAATTAAGAATTGTGCTGTTCACAAAAGGCTTGACTTTTAGCTTCCTTCTGTTTAGAGCTGCAACGGCTAATTGGCAGCTGAGAATTATGGATTCTATAATAACAGGTGGAAGAGAAACAGAGTAAAAATTTAAAGATCTCAACAAGTAGATTTTTACTCTTTTAAAAAAGTGAATTTAAAGGGCTTGGAATCTATCACACTGCCAGGCTGAATTAAATAAATCCATGTTCTAAACCAGGATAAAAAAGCAATAACTTGGAGCTATTTTTTAAAAGTGCTGTGTATGTTCATATCAAAACAGGGTTTTTTTTTTCCTGCCCAAAAGCAAGGGTTTGATTTATTAATGGCTCATGGATGCCTTGTTCTGTCAATTCAGTCTTAAGCAAGTCAAAGTTTTATCGAGTCCTGAAACATTTACTTACATCTTCTTATGAACTGACTTACGATGTTGAAAGGCTGCACTGAACATGCCAAATCATCCCCCATCAAGTGTCTCCTCGTGACATTCATGATTTTCCTAATTTTGGTTAAACCTGCCTGACAAGAACAAAGATGATCTGACAAGGATGCTGAGTGCTCTTTTATTCATTATTCATCTACACATTTTCGGTGCCAAGGAACTCTAAGGAATGTGTATGTGTATGCAATTGTGCATGCATACGTCTATAAGAGAAACGAGATAATTATGATAGGGAATGAGATAAGGTTGTTTAGAGATTATATCCCAACTAAATCATTTCTCCCAGTGCTTCATTAAAAAGTAGCACAAATTCCAGTTAAATGCAACTTTACTGGCATATTTGAAAAAATGAAGGTAGGAGAGAAAACACACAGACATACGTACAAGATTGTAATTTGAGGAAAGGAATGGGTTGAGTGAAGTTGATTTGCACACTGAATCACTGTTATCTATTCTTGTCATGCTATCCTAACATTCTTGTGATATTCTCCTCTTGTTTGCACTTCACTAGAATATCTAGTGAAATGGAAAATAATTCAATAGCAGATATCTGCAATCAGGCTCATTTAATGCAATGAAACTGGAAGAAATGACCAGACTCTGCTCCAGGGAAGTGTCAAATGTGTCATTAGTCATGAGTCCCTTCGTGTCCACAAGAGATCTAAGCCCAGCCCACTTTGAATGCCTTTCTTAACTCCTTCTAATTTCTCTTGACTGTTAGTAGCTCAGATTCTTGTAGAGAGCTTATGCTTGCAATAAATCATTTGAACTGAGTGATTCTCCTGATTTCTCTGGCACTTGACAAAAACATCACCTTTGCAAACGAAACTAACTAAACTATGGCAGTATATAGATAGGCCACTCTTTGAAAGAAAGGAGTGGACTTAGCAACAATATCTCAAAGCTGCAAAGTGACAGTTTAGGAGAGCTAATCAAGTATCCCATCAATATATTTAGATTTGCAATGCAAAAGCAAAGGGAAATGGCAAAAAATTAGTGAAAAAGTCTGAAATGGTAAGTCTTCAGTGTCTTTGAAAAATAATGGTTTATTAAACTATTTTGTCCTTTTATACCTGTCATGAAGGAATAAAACCCACAATGAGATTTAAACTCATTTTAACAAATAACTTACCATTTAGAAATAAAGTCTCACCTCTTCCCTCCAGTCCCCCAATCCCTGCTGCTTTTTTAATGCTAGGGTACTCATTTGCAAAAAAAACAAAACATAACATAAAATTGTGAAAATTATGGGGAGAGACAACACAGGATCAAAATGTGCACTTGGCTACTGTTCTTTTCTCCAAATGTCCAGAAACAAATGAGAATATATTCTTTCTTCCTTTCCTTCAGTAGACTAAAAGAGGACTTTTTTTTTCAGTTATACATCACACATATCAACTGTAACATACTTACACTCCCCAAAATTCAATCTAAAAATAATAGGATTAGGGAAGGATGTGCTTCTTTACAGATGTCCTACTGATGGCAGGAACAATGATAAACTATGGAATGGAATACAATGGAATACAACCAGTTTAAACAAAAATTAAAAATTAAAAATCCAGAGGTATTTTTAATTTATGACACCAAACAAATTCCAAACAAATCGTGCAAGGTGTGTCCAGACTATGACTCAGAAGAAACTTCAGAGACTGCTTGTTTCATAAACGTAATAGAGTGGTATCTACTTTATGGACTGTAAACTAAACTAAACTAAACTAAACTAAACTAAACTAAACTAAACTAAACTAAACTAAACTAAACTAAACTAAACTAAACTAAACACAATACTTGTAGTTAATTATAAAAGCAGAACTACAAAAGATTTGTGCAAAAACAAACATGCTCATCCTTCATGCAATAGTGAGCCACAGCACCTTGCTTATTTTTTCAGCCATTCTAAATGGACCAAAATGTGTGCTTTTATAATTAAGGCTCTGTTCATGAGCCTACTTGTCATTGTATTTGAGAAAAATGCAGCTGAGTGCTAAAACATGATGTGCATCAATTCTACATACTGATTGGATCCTTTCTTTGTTCATTTATCCTTATCCTTTACATTCCAATTTACATTTTAAAAATGTATTCATCTGATTTATATGGTCATCCATCTCACATTAATGACATTGGATGGTGCAAGGATTAAAATAACAGCAATAGTATATAATCCATGGTGCCCAAGGTTAAAACAGTAAATCCCAAATCATAAGAGCTACATCACTAGCACAGTTTTCCTGCCCTCCTGGTGCAAATGCCTTGGGAGACAGCCAGCCAGGTCTTCAGAGCTTTAGAAAAGTAGCAGGGAAACATCTGGGATCTCGGGGTGGGGTGGGGAGATCCTGTTCTATGAGACAGGCGCTGCCACAGAGAAAGCATGACTCCTGGGACCAATAACATGACAGTGTTTGATGGATGGGATCCCAAGCATGATTCTTTGCTGGATCTGGTGAGCTGAACAGAAAAATTGGAAGACAAGTACTCCCACAGATTGCTTTATTTCCAGTTCCATAAATTCAGAATGACGTGCATAAAAATATCAAAAGTTATATAAAAGCATTCCATTTAAAAAGGCAATTGTCAAAAAATTAAAACAGCATGAGCTCAAAAAAACCCTCAAAAACTAAGTAACTAAAGAACATAAAGTCAACGTGAACTCTAGCTATTAATAAATTTAACCAAATAATAAATTCAACCAAAAATACAAATGGATTACTGAATGAGAATAAGGCTTGTCTCCCAATTAATCATGAATAATACCGGGATTTCCTTGGAAGATGTTGTTGCAGATGCTTTTCCCTCTTCCTCTATTTCAGAGATGCTTTTACAACTTGTGGACTTCAACTCCCAGAATTCCTGAGCCAGTCATGCTGACTCATGACCATGTGGCTTAGGAATTCTGGGAGTTGAAGTTCACCGGTTATAAAGTTGCCATAGTTGGCCACCCCTGACTTAGAGGTATATATACACATCCTTGGGTTGGCATAAAACATAGTCAACATGAAATTGTTGCCCCCATTTGAGCATTTACTTTATTGCATCTGTCCTCAGCTACAACAGAATTGTATTGTCCTAAAACCAGCACTCCTTATAGTTAAGATCATTGTTTTCTCCTATGGCTTTACCAGGATTCTATTTCAGCACATTATCAGTCCACAAGGAAAATATTTACCAATTCAATGTCTTCCAGGTGTGCATATTCCTAAAATAGTGACATTTGACTCATTTAATCTGATTGTGTGTTGCTACAACCATTGGTAAAGAGATCTGATTGACTTCATAACTAATTAGATTAAACATGCTCTGGTAATACCGATAAGTATTATTAGCTTCCTAGCATTCCTTTACTTTTGTTCTGATTTTTATTTTTGATTAGTGAAGCAAATCATGGAGAGATATCAAAAGTGTAGTGAGTACCGATGAATATTATAAAACAGCATATTCTTTTTAACAATTCATATGTTAAATAATAGTTCTTAAGGGGATTTGCCTTCAAAACTGTAGCTCAAATAAAATATATTTTTTTTAAATGGGCTGTTTAGTTTAATTTAACCATTCTAGTCCTGTTTACATTTAGCATTTTCGTGATGTCAAGTTGTACAAATGAGAACAGTTTCAAGTGTTCCTTTCAGCACTTTCTAGCTTTTGCTCTCTGATTTCTCTTGATGATGATGTGTTGTCGAAGTCAAATGCTGGATGTGTTGCTGAGCAGGAACAGCTGGAAGAATTAAAATTTCTCTGGTAATGCAAACCAGCAGTGAGTTTACTAAATTTTTTGTGCAGTATGGATGTTCACTATGTGTACTGTAGACCAGTTACCAGAGTTCCCATTATTAACTGAGGCACCAATGATACACACTGGCTCAGGAATTCTGGGAGTTGAAGTCCAGCCCTAAAGGGGCCATCCATGATCTAGGGAAAGAAAACTGGCATTTTAATTTAGAATTACATCCAAATTATTCAACAATTATTGCAACTCTAAATTTACCTTAATTTGCTTCTGAAAAAAATCCAAACCACTGGAACTGCTCTTTCCCCCCTCATTTATTATTTTTGAATTTATTTAGTGTAGCAGATCTATTGTGAATCTTCATTATATTGGTAATCTCCCCACGGGACCATGATACATTACGACATAGCATCTAGTGTAATTTGGAATGATGCGATGTTAAGATATAGTATCTTTCAAAAAGTGGCATCATGGGGAAATATGCTGTTCAGTTTCTTACAATCTGCAATTTGTTTCTAATTGCTTTAAGTGCCCTTATATCAATGTTTAGGCAACAGGGAGCTTTCTCATGATTAAGTTCAGCCTATGGACAGAATCACAAGGAAAAAAAAAATGCTCTTTACAGTGTTGGCCTTCTGTAGTTCACTCATATTTCTGTCATTTATAAGTTGATAGCATGCATTGACCTGAATCGGTTTTGGCACATTTACCTCAATGCTTTTGTACAGTGGCATGCCAAAACTGTCAAAAGGATTGGCTGTATGTGCCATTGGCATGCTTAAAATTGGCTCAGAGAGAAGGGTCAGACATTGCTCATTCCTTAGCATCAGTTCAGTGGGAGAAATGCTACACATATATGCTTTAATATCAAAGCAAAGAAGTTTTTAGAACAGTGTCTTTCAAACTTGGCAGCATTAAGGTCTGTGGACTTCAAGTCATCAGAATTCCCAAGCCAACATGCTGGCTGAGAAATTCTGGCAGTTGAAGTCCACACATTTTTAAGTGGCCAAGTTTAAAGAACACAGCTTTACAATGTCTTTGTGTTTAGTTCTCTAACCAATGAATTACATGAGGATAGGAGAGGACAAGAGAGGAGAGGAAAGGAGAAGAGAGGAGAGGACAGGACAGGACAGGACAGGACAATCCACCCATTCCCAAAAGACCAGCACATAAAATGAATCTTTTCTTTTCATTTCTCTATCCTGTATGAGGGGTGGGCAATTGTGGCTGTTTTGCAACCTGTGGACTTCAACTCCCAGAATTCCTGAGACAGCTTGGCCAAGCTGTCTCAGGAATTCTGGGAGTTGAAGTCCACAGGTTGTAAAACAGCCACAATTGCCCACCCTGCCCTATACTATTCTTTCCTGTCAATTCATTTTATTCTTTTCCTATTTCATCACCTGCCCTAATACACTTGCAGACATTCTCAAGACAGATGTTAATTATTTTTCAACACTAAAATTTACTTGGCAGTGAATATAAACGAGATGGTATTTCTTAAACCATTATTACTTGTTATACCTTGTGACAATATTGCTTAAAAGCTGCTTTAGTACACTATAACCATTGCTTCTGGCAATTCAGAATTTTTGGAGTACCCATTTGTTGGATAGTTGTTTTAGCCTTTATATCTCACCGTTCTTCATTAAGTTTTGTCAAATTCTCTTCCCCAAGATTATAGCAACCTCTTTCTGGCCCTTTTGAATTATCTCAAAATGATCAACATATAAACTTGTTTAAAGCTGCCTTACAAAGAGAATTATTCAATATGAGTTCACCCTGGAAACTGTTGCATCTATCTATCTGCCTTTTGTGAGTGTGTGTGGGGGGGGGGGCGGAGGGAGAGAGGGAGAGAGAGAGAGAGAGAGAGAGAGAGATACTTGGCATCTAGTTTTTCTTAGGGGAAAAAAATCCTGTCTCAGATTCTATATTTTTCTAATATTTTCATTGGCATCTGTTTAAAGTTAGTTTACTAATTTCCCTTTAAAAAACATGATAGAAGCTCTTGATACACTTGTTTATTTCCCTTGTCATTTTAATTGATTTATTGATTTTCATCCTTTCTTCAATGCACACGCACACATACACACACGCACACATACACACACACACATATACATACACACATTAGCTGGATACCCATGCTTCACTACGAAACTATGTGATGGGGCTTGACACTTAGAGTTTGAAAATTAATGAGTAGTTACAATCGGCCTCTCCCTCAGACTTGCCCCACAGAAGCCTCTCCTCTCTATCCCCTTCTCTCCCTCAGGCTGGCCCCACAAAAACCTCTCTTCTCCTCTCCCTCAGGCTGGCTCCACAGAAGCCTCTTTTATCCTATCCCCTTCTCTCCCTCAGGCTGGCCCACAGAAGCCTCTCCTATCCCCTTCTCTTTCTCAGGCTGGCCCCATAGATCCCCTCCTCTTCCCTTCTCTCCCTCAGCCTTGCCCCACAGAAACGTCTCCTGTCCTATCCCCTTCTCTTCCTCAGGCTTTCTAGCCCCCTCTCTCCATGAGGCTTGCCCCACAGAAGCCTGTCCTATGCTATCCCATTCTCTCCAGAGTTATTTTCAAGTTGGGAGGGGAGTAGAACGTCTAACTAATTAGCATCAGAGCATGTTATAATAATATAGGAAATACTAATGCTCTGATGGTCATTTCGAAAAATTCTTTTTTAGTGAGCACCTAGAAGCCACGATGAACATACATGGCAAATTTCAAGTTTGTAGTTCTGGAGATTTTGTGATTAATGCTTGAGTCGTTTTCACTTTTATATACTGGATAGATGGATAGATAGATAGATAGATAGATAGATAGATAGATAGATAGATAGATAGATAGATAGATATAGCTATATGGATATGGATATGGATATGGATATGGATATAGATATAGATATAGATATAGATATAGATATAGATATAGATATAGATATAGATATAGATATAGATATAGTTAACTGAAAAAATGCTTTACAAAACTTTTAATGTGAGAACTTTGGTGGGATGATAAATGCATATTTAGCAAAATACTATGATCACATAAAAATGTTGGAGCCCTGTTTGAACAAGTCAAAGCTCCTTTAAATCAAGCATCCTAGTTGGCACCAGAGTCAGCCAGATTTGTCTAGGAAGTCACAAACAAGTGAGGTGTTATTTCCCCTTTTCTCTGCCTTCTCATATGCATCTAAACTTTGTAGTTCCGTACGAACACCCCAATAAACCTGTTAATGTTTAGGCTAGTCCTCAAACTTCAACAAACTCCTACTAACTTGTTGAAATTGCAGCTCTCAACAAGAATGGCCTCAAAAGTCTAGATAATATAGTTCCAGGAGATTATATGTTATAGAACTGAAGATTATATATTGATTATATCATCACACAAACCTTCCTCAAAATCATATGAAGTGGTGGGTGCTAACATTAACAAATATATGTAAATACAACATGAGCCTAACAATTCTTTCTCAGTGGGTCTCACCAAATTAAAAATTATTGTTTAAGTAACAAGAGTTCTCATAGCAATTGGACCCTAACATTGTTTTTTCCATTATTACAAACATCAAGATGTGTAATCGTTACATTACAGATAATCTTTGACTTGCAGCCACAAATGAGACCAGAAGTTCCATTCCTATGCAAGGCAATTGTTAAGTTGGGCATGGCCGATTTTATGACCTTTTCTGCCATAGTTGTTAAATGAATCACTACAGTTGTTAAGTGAATTCAGCTTCACCATTGACTTTTCTTCTCAGATGCTGGTTACAAATGGCGATCATATGATCCAGCACTCTGCAACTGTCATAAATACAGGCTAGCTGCCAAAACCCCGAATTTTGATCACACTACTGTGAGGATGCTGCAGTGGTCATAAGTTGAAGTTACAACGGCATTGAAAAAGTAACTTATGACTGCTCCCCACACTTATGACCATCAGTCATAAATTACTTTTTCAATGTCATTGTAACTTCAAACAGTTACTAAACAAATGGTTGTATAGGCTACCTATATTAAACTTATTTACAGTTAAATCCATGTAGTTTCATGTATCATTACTTCTGGAATTTTTCTATGATAATGATGATTATGCTTATGATCGTCATCATAATCATGATATAGGCTTTACATCATTTCGAGGGAAGATGAGGAGGAAGGACCAGAACAGACACCATAATGCAATTCAAAATTATCTCAGATCTGAAGATAGTTGATTTATTTTAAGGCTCAAATAAATAACTATACTTTGGGTTAGTTATTAACTCATTAATGTGTTCCTTAATTTCTGCAGCTATATCAATGTTTTGACATATTTCAGGGAGATTCAGAACATTCCAGAAGGGAAGCTTAAGAACACCAGCCAAATATACTGGCAAAAGCATATCTTGGAGTTCTGTGTGCAGTCAGCAATCTGCCAAAGCCCAGGCAGTGCTTCAAATCCTCCAAAGAATTCGGCATTGTCAATCCAAAAAACCTCTGGTTTTTGTTGAGAAAAAAAAAAAAACCACCATGACTTTTCAATCTTTCTTTAGTTTCTGGAAGTCAAATTGATAGCTCTTTTTTGAAAGGGATACCGAAGGCCTTTTCTACCTATAACATTATTTTTAGCAGTCTTAGGAGGCGAAGAAGGGGGAAAAAATGCTTTGCTGAAATACTTAATGCTGCATGCAATATGGAAAGCACCCAATTTTAAGTCAAATGAGATTTCCAAGAGATGTGCTATTTAATTCCAATAACAGAGTGGATGTGTTTTCTCCTGCAAACTTAATGACTGTTGCTGCTGATTGCTCTTTTTACTATACTGAAAAATAACATCTGGGTACTTCTGGAGTGTTTTTGTTGTGTGAGGAAAGACTGGAAGTGATATTCATAAATAGCAATAGCACTTAGACTTATATACCGTTTTTTAGTGCTTTACAGCCCACTCTAAGCAGTTTACAAGTCAGCCTATTTCCCCCAACAATCTGAGTCCTCATTTTACCGACCTCAGAAGGATGGAAGGCTGAGAGAGTTAACCTTGAGCCTGGTGAGATTCGAACTGTCAAATTGTAGGCTGCCGGGAATCAGCAGAAGTAACCTGCAGTACTGCATTCTAACCACTGCACCACTACGGCTTTCCTGAAATAGTTCAGGAAAGTCAACTTTATTTTTTTAATTTATTTGTATTCCATCTTTATTATTTTTACAAATAACTCAAGGGCATGAACGTCTTCTTCCTACTATTTTCCCCACAGCAACCCTAAGAGGTGGGATGGGCCAAAAGAGATTGACTAGTCCAAAGTTATCCAGCTGGCTTTCACAGCTAAAGCGGCAGAAACTCACAGTTTCCACTTTCTAGACTGGTGAGGTCTAGACTGTGAGGCCCCCTGAGGTCAAACACAATCCTAATGCAGCCCTCAATGAAATCGAGTTTGACACTCCTGTGCTAGACAGAACATTATTGTAGAGAAATGGCAACATTCAAATGCCAGTAGTAATTCTGTGGTCTCTGGCTATTATAATAATCCCTCTCAGCACTATTCAGGTAGCATTTCTTCATACACAAAAATAAATAATAATGCTTCAAAACATTAAGAGATTAAAATAATCTCTTAAAATAATGGATAACTGTTATGTGTGAATTGAGATACTGTGTTAAATATTATTTCTATTGGCTTTGGATAGTTGGCAAGCCTTTCCCCTATATTTTCTTATCAAGAAATTATTACTAAAGAATTTGGGTTCTGTAAATTGTTTTAAGAAGACTCAGTCAGCTGCTGAATGGAAACACTCAAGATCAACATTTTGAATGAAAAAAACAGATTCGTTGGAAAAGAAGTGGATGCTTGAAAAATGGCAGCACCTTAAAAAGAGACTGGCAGAAGATACAGTGCTGATTATTCAAGCATGAACTGTCTAGAAGTAATTAAAAAAATCAAGGCAAAATGATTTCCGTAAGATCCCAATGATTCAAAAGTGATCGTATAGCTGAACAGCAAACTACTTTTTCCTTCCTTCCTTCCTTCCTTCCTTCCTTCCTTCCTTCCTTCCTTCCTTCCTTCCTTCATCCCTCCCTCCCTCCTTCCCTCCCTCCTTCCCTTCCTTTCTTCCTTTTCTCCTGAGGGAATTATTTGGAGTCAGAGATCTGGTGGAAATTATATGGTATTTAAACCCATAGTCTACTGACAGGAATGTGGTGGAGTTGCTGGTTTTTTTAAAAAAAAAAATTATAACATTATTTTGTCCAATTCAGAATTCTAATATTCATAGTCAACATGTACATTTATATCAATAAATGTAATATATGATAGGATTCCTTAAGATAAGTACCCATTTCAGAATTATGTAAGATTATGTTATTAGAAAATCCCCAAAGATTTAATATTACAGATAATTACCAGCCATTGCAATCATTCCCAGAAAAAACGTATTCAATGCTACAGAATTCTCATATCCATAGCAAGCTGCCTTTTACTGAATCAGACCATTTATTTAACTAGTTTAACAGTATTAGTAATGGACCTTTTCCAATGCTTGCTTAACTGGATCATTGGGAAGTTATTGTGTTGTGGGAACTCAAAAAAAGGTTTAACTGACACATTCAAATAGCCCAAGGATGTATATTTAGCCCTAACTAGACCAGTCCTGCAAAGAATTAAAAAAAATGTATATTAGTTAACCATGTGATAAGAACTGCTGATCGTGATGATAAATTTTACATGTTCTGTAAATCATAAGTCCTTCTCCAGGTAACAAAATCTCTCATGGGAAAACATGCATATGGGGAAAGTGAAAAATATATAAATAAAAACTGTAGGGAATCAAAATAAGATTCCCTTTCCCTCAAAAAAATTTGGCAACTTCTGATAGCCTCCCAGTAATGGTTGGGAAGAACGTAAAGATGCCCAATTCAGCACATGAACAGCTAACCCTGATTATGTGCTGCTAGCACATAGTGGTGAGTCCCTTGACTAGTATAAGAGTCTGAAAAAAGAATTGGGAGCATTTCAAAACATAACAAATCAACAGCATATATTTCAGTTTTCTTAAAAGAGGCATGAGCCCTTCAAGGGATGTGGGGGAAGAGAGGTTGAGTTCAAACAACTGACAGAAAACCAGACTTAGTACATCCCATGATAAATAAGACATGGAGATTTACTTAGCAATTTGCCATTGTTGAATCACAACAGTTTTCCCTTCCTCAACCGCTGTACTTAAGTCATCTTTAATGTGGTACCTATTAAACTGGAAGGCTTCATAATCTCCATGTTAACCTCCCAAGCAATTCAAACTACCTCTGTTTCTTCCCAATTCCATACAAACTAATCCCCAGAGACATGTGCTTCTCCATTAAACTCCATACTTGCCCCAGCTGTTACTTGGCCAATCTAAAGGTCACTTCAGTTAAGCAATTAAATTCATATATCCAGATCCTGCAGTTCCTTGTTTGCTTTCTGGACTACAAATGTTAACTGTGACTCAAGTTTGCCGGGAACACTTCAAGGCATGGCAAAGAAACATTTTCAAGCCCTCCATACTAAAAGCTGGCAATCTCTTCCCCAGTGCCAGCTGCCATTTGAGTGCTGAATTCCAAGGCTAATATCCAAATTAAAAACACCACTGTTTCTTTTTCCAAAATGCCCTTCCCTTCCCTCTTCCTTCCAAACTAATCATCAGCCTGAAATGTGTGGTTTATCTCCAGTGTACTGGCCCAACTGACAAAAACACTGTCATTTGCTTGCTCATCTTCCATTTTACTAGACCCTGCGGCTTTGATTCACAGTTCAAATTGCTGTTTGAACCTTTTCCAGATATCCTCAGCATTCCCCATAATTTTTAAGACTGGTGGGGGATTTACACATTGCAATCACACAAACTCAGCCACAGTTACTTTTATTCTACCTTTCTCTTTGCTGGAGTCAGCACTGAATTTCTCACAAGGTTTTTAAGCAAGCGAGTTAGGTGTTGTTGTTTTTGTGGGTGAACATAGCAATTCAGGAGAAAGAGAAGCACCTTTTAGATAATTTAGTTACTTAGAGCTATAGAATGGCTTAGAGAGACAAGGTGCATTAAGCTGTCTCAGGAACGCACACAACACAGCAAGTAAAATGCTGTGGTAGGTGATTTTGTCTCTCAGTCAAAATCTTTTCTTCCCAAATTCTCTTGGGGCTGCAGTACATGACACAGTCTTTAGCCTGAGGTATCAGTCGCTTTCTCTTTTTCCCACACGCATGTCATTTATCCCTTAATTTTAAATTGAACTTTTCTTATATACAAGAGGGGTCCTTGTATTCAGTTTTTGTTATAATCATTACTATAGACAGAGAAACATTCAGAAATATTTAGTAG
This sequence comes from Pantherophis guttatus, assembly GCF_059756535.1. Classification (NCBI taxonomy): domain Eukaryota; kingdom Metazoa; phylum Chordata; class Lepidosauria; order Squamata; family Colubridae; genus Pantherophis; species Pantherophis guttatus. Next base: position 63,091,450 of record NC_142068.1, read on the forward strand.
TCTGATGCGTACCAATAAAGTAATGCTACTTCCTAAATAAAATAAAAATGCTGCGTTCTAACTACCGGTGGTGCAGTGGTTAGAATGCAGTATTGCAGGCAAACTGCCCATAGCCAGGAGTTCGATCCTAATGGGCTCGAGATTAACACAGCCTTCCATCTTTCTGAGGTCAGTAAAATGAGGACCCAGATTGATGAGGGCAATATGCTGATTCTGTAAACTGCATAGAGAGTGCTGTAAAGCATTATGAAACAGTATGTAAGTCTTTTTCCCAGATGTTCTTTTCTCAGATCTTCCCATAATATGACTCTTCATGTCATGGGACATTGCAGAAACCCCTTCTGGTAAATCATAACTTTGGTCAATACTATGAAGTGCACTATCTCAAATATCAGAGTCCTAGAGCATTGTAAGATTTAACAGCAGTTGCAGATGCTGTTCTGATTAGTAACATAAATCAGTTGAACAATTATTTTAAGATTAGTGTGATGCAAATCCTATTTGTCCTTTAGAGCAATCCTGTATTACAATCATTCAAGTGGAAGGTTAACAAACCATGGCTATGATGGCCAGACCATCCATGTACAGGAAGAAATTGAGCTGCCGTATCAGAAATAATTGTTTGAATGTAGTCTGAGCATACATACCATTTATGCCTGAAGTGACAGAGATGATGTCACTCCAAATCCGAGAGATGAACTTGAGGAAAATAGACAACCATTATATAAACAAAGAGGACTAAACATTTCTTAAGTTCTGGAAACAAGGTAGTATTCAGATGTGCCCTACTTGACCTGCATGGCAACTGCACTCCATGACTTCCATAAACACTTCTTGACATCTATGCTTCCTCACTACGCATTTTGCGCAGTACCTTTCATACACCCCTGGCAGTTGGACGAAAAAATGCTTTTAAAAGCAAAACAAAAAGCCTCTGATGATCACGCAGCTCAGCTGGGATCATCAGAGGCTCCTAAAAGCATTTTTTTCTGCAACCTCTTCAACCGAAGAGGTTGTAGGAAAAAAAATGCTTTTAAAAGCCTCTGGCGATGCCACTTGAGTTGCCTGATCGTCAGAGGCTTCTAAAAGCATTTTTTTCTGCAACCTATTCAGGCTGAAGAGGTTGTAGAAAAAAAAAATGCCTTTAAAAGCCTCTGGTGATCCCGTCTGAGTTGCCTGATTGTCAAAGGTTTCTAAAAGCATTTTTTTCTGCAACCTCTTAAGATTGTAGAAAAATGCTTTTAAAAGAAAAAAAAAAAAGTTGGCCACGCCTGCCCAATCACATTATCCCCCCACCAAGCCATGCCCACAAAATAAGCCACGCCCACAGAACTGGTAGTAAAAAAATTTAGAACCCACCCCTGACCCCTGGGCACCCTTTCCGCCTACTGCCTACTATATGCTGCCTACCCATATGCCCTTGCTGATCTATCAACAAAATATAACTGCATTGGCAGATGCATTGGCAAATGCAGTGAGGCACATCTCACACAACTCCCAGGTACCATTCCTGACCATTTTCCCATGCATCCCCTTGCTCTTCCCCCACCACCAGCAGCCACTTAGCTGCCTGTTAGCCTTGGAATTCCTGCAGGCTTCTCGTTGATTTTCTCACTTCCACAAGCAAAGTAAATGGGGAAGGCAACAGTAATTCTAGGGAGGTAGGGAGGACAGAAGGTGTCAGAATGGGACAACTCACCACAGCCAACTTGCCATGGCCAACTTGCCACAGTCAACTTGCCATGGCCAATTTGTCATGGCCAACTCACCACGGCCAACTAAACATGATCAATATGGTCAACAATTATTTAAAATAATTTAAAAAGTTATTTTAATTTTTATCATTTATACTCATTTTGTGAATGAATGGCATCCTTTCTTTAATGATTCTATTCCGCTATTTTTTTAATATTAATGCAACTCTTGTACCACGGCAAGTTGTCCTGCAGACAGTTGGCCATGGCAAGATGTCCATCAGTGAGTTGGCCACAGCGAGTTGGCTGCAACAAGTTGACTGTGGTGAGTTGGCTGTGATGAGTTGCCTGTAGTGGATTAGCCACGGCAAGTTGTTATAGACCCAAAGGAAGGGGGTGGTAGAAAGGAAAAGTAGAAGGGAAGAAAGAAGGAAGGAAGAAAGGGAGGGAGGGAGAGAGGGAGAGAGGGAGAAAGAAAGAAAGAAAGAAAGAAAGAAAGAAAGAAAGAAAGAAAGAAAGAAAGAAAGAAAGAAAGAAAGAATTTCTGATGCTCCCTGCCAGCTTCCCATAAGAAACTCAGTGGGGAAGCTGACTGGAGGTCGAAAGTTGCTCCTGCTCCCACTGCTTTTTTGTCCACCCATGGTCCTTCTGTTTCTCTGTTTAGTTAAGGAAATATCTCTAAAACAATGATCCAACACAGCAAGTTAGATCTAGTATAGTACTAAAACTCTTGTGTCTGTTTATTTGTAACCTTCAATTGGGCAACATTGAAAAATATAGGGCAACAATTATTGACCCAAGATAACTCAAGTGAGCTAACTTACAGAATGCTGACATCTATCAGGTAGAAATGAAATTTTAAAAAGTTCTGGCCACTTGAGAGCTGCCATACCTCCTAGAAATACCTGTGTTGTGTGGTGCAAGGAAAGATGAAAGTGGTCTATGTGCCACCCTCTTTATCACCTCCCTCTAGCTCCTGTGCCCAATCAGTTGGCAGTAATAGATGATCAGCCATTAGCAACTTTGGAATTGAAGCTGAAATTTGAAATCTTTTAACAGTGGTGATCCCCTTGCCCCATCAAAGTGGCAGGCAATTCTGTGGGTTATTTGAGGAGGAAGAGGAAGCTTGGGTTAATAGACGAAACTATTCTTTAAATAACCATGGGTAATCATGTCAGGCAAATCCAGGGTTTTCAGTGTTTCTATGGTTTGATTTATTCATTAAATTAAGTATAATACTTACCTTAGTTCTTGAATTACAAGCGCTCAACTTTTTAAGGGAAAGCAGTTATTTCAGCTACCCTTCACAGTGAGATTTAATGCAGCTTTTTCCCCACTAAAATTTCAGAAGTAGTATACTACTCACTTCTGAGAAGATCAAAAAAGATTCTAGGCACAGTTGTCTTTCCCCTTATTGGGATGTGCCCTTCACAATTACTGATTTGTGGAATCCAACAGATGTTGCTTTTCATAGATGGAAGCATTATTTCCTGCTAATCTCTCCTTAATGGTAGCTTCCATAACCCAGTCTAACTGTCCAGTTACAGAACATCACAAAGGGCACATTTGCTTTAAGATTAAACATCAATGTATCTCAATACCATTGAGCAGCATTTTTACTTGGATCTCAGACTGAGCATTGTTTAATCTTATTTTCTCAACCCTTGGTTGGGGAAGAACCGGGGTGGGCTTCAAAAATTTTAGCAAGGGGTTCTCTCTCTGGTTGCTGGGTGGGTGTGGCCATGATTGGCGTGGCCTAGTCGGTCTCCTGCACCACAGTAGTGGGGGAGTATTTTTGCCCTCCCCAGGCTCTCGAGCCTCCGGGAGGGTGAAAATGGCCTCCCCAGGCTACGGAGGCCCTCTGGAGGCTGGAAACAGGCCTGTTTCTGGCGTTCCTGAACTTTTGGTAGCCCTGTTTTTCACCCTCCCCAAGCCTCCACGCACGCCCTGCACTTACCTGCATCCAAAATGGGCCACGTGGGGACTCCTGGGAGGGGCAGGGTGGAATGGGAGGGCCAGGCAGGAGTGGGATTTGGGGGTTCTCCGAACTGCACAGAATCTTAGGTAGAGGTTCTCCCAAATCCCTGAGAACCCCCAGCAGCCCATCCCTGGGAAGAACCACTTGTGGGGGGGGACACCATCATTCTTGCATTCCTTCTTCAAGGAGGTCTAAACTCTTCCATTGCTATGATCTTCTAGTCATTCTGTGGGACATTCAGCTCTGATTGCTTCTAAGGCAATCAACAAGGAATGGATAAATTAACAAAATAGTTCCTGATTCTTTTTTTTTTTTTTAGTTTATTTCCCCAAACCTGATAAAGTGATTTCTTGGATAGACATTAGAATTATGACTATTTCCCTCCTTTCATTTGTGGAGGACTTGGAAAGAAATCTAAACATCTTTAAAGCTGAGTTGAATCTGAAACTCTGGAACCAGTATAGTCTCTTTCAAAGTGCTTCAAATCTTATCACCCTCATTTTTAAGCTGTTTGAAATATCCTTAGGGTATAATTAGTGCAATATAGTCATACTGATTATACCCTAAATGCAACTGAAGTGCATTACACAAGACAACAATGGAAACATATGGTTCTTTCTTATTTCATTCTGTTCACTTACGTCCATAAACACAGGTATTTGACTTTGCAAGGAAAAACAGTTATTTCAACCATCTGAAATAGTGAGATCACATCCTGGGCAATAATTTCTTATAATGTATTGAAAAGATGTTTTGAAAAGATTTATTCTAAAATGTTGTGCTCCATCATAATGAAATCGGAGCTTCCTTCAGTGATAGCAGCTGATTGGTTCTTTTAACTGTTTGTTTCCAGGAGTGTGTTTTTGGAAAACTGAAAACTTATCTTTCTTTCTGAAATGGCTTAAAATACTTCATGACTTCTTACTTAATGCTTTTTGTTATCTAAAATGTCTAAGTCCAAATTCAGGAGTAAAATGCCTCTGATTATCTAAAACCATCTTTCATATGTGTGCCTTAAAAAAAAAGGATACAAAACAGATTAGACATGTATACTCATTTTAGAAGAAACCAATAAAGTAAACTGATATATTTTTGTCAAAATTTGCTAATTACCATAGAAAGACATTACTCTTCACAGTTGAGTGTCAAACCAGATCCACATGTGATGATTCAATTTAACTTAGTTATTGCTAATATCCTATGCATAGGAATTTTCCCAGCTAATGGTCAGCACCTGGTTATACTTAGATAAGGATAATTGTAATCAAGGGGTGGGAGTTGGACTCAGTTCATTTGTGGCTACATAATGATTCTAGGTTGATTCCTTTTTTTCTCCTCCCCTGGCTCTGCCGTTCCTTCTTTTACATTGGTAATTGCTATCACTGAAGGCAATATTATACATATTTCTACATCAATAAATATTTCTATTCCTGATTCTTTTTTCACCTTGTTTCAAGTTTCTTAAGGAGATAGCTAAACTGCACATTACTATACATACATAAATACACACTCATGCACATACACCCATCCTTATTACAACATGCTCATAAGAGAATCTCATTATGAAGTGAAAATATCCTTTGTCTTAAATTTTCCTTTTGTCCATAATCACAAGGTAGTAAATCATATTTTAGAGCTTCAGCCAGCAGAAATAAATTTCAACCTTGGCATCAACTTCTGAAAAAAAAAATTTTTTTATTGTTTTATGGAACTAATGTAGTTTTACAAACTTCATGATTGTTGTAATGCATAGCTGGAAAATTTGAAGATTTTCTTCACTCATTCCGGTGTCATGAACAGAATTGTTCTAATTATTGACATGAATGAAGAAGCTCTTATTCCCAAAATATGTAATTTTGGAATTACATATTTGGAACCCAATGAAACATTATCTGTAATATTTCCCTTACCCTTTTTAATAAGTAAGATGTTTTTAAATGATGTGTTATCATGTTATCATTTAAATGTTATCATTTAAAACACAAATGATTGTGTTGGTTGTGTTTTCCAGTGTGCTATTAGAACATAATCAAGAAAGTTTATGTAAAATTGTTTTTAAACCATAATATGAAAAGCAGCATTGGACTCAAGAATTTTCAGCCAGCCATAAAAGTTGATTATGCAAGCCTCTACAATGTGTTTCACATATTTAAGCAGTTTTGTTATTATGAGTACTATTCAATTAATGTAGTATATGACCTCTTACCAGCCTTTTGACCAGACACAAAAATCTTGAGAATCTTTTATAAAGAGAGGTCCAAAAGATGAAGTGAGTAACCTCATCCTTCAAGTTTCAGCTATCCTGTATCAGAAGTGGCTCAAAATGGACCTGCTCTGAAATGTTATGCAATATTAGTATGCATATTAGAAGAACCATAAGATCATGCTTCTATAATGGCCACAGGACATAGAAATAATTGGAGGAACATACTATGTTTTACGTTCCTTTTAAGACATGCAGACATCTCAAAACTTCCATTTTTTATCTTTGATTCCTATACACATGTTTCAGTGGTAGGATTCAAAAAATTTTTACTACCAGTTCTGTGGGCATGGCTTGGTGGGCGTGACGTGGCTTGGTGGGCGTGGCAGGGGAAGGATACTGTAAAATCTCCATTCCCTCCCCACTCCAGGGGAAGGTTACTGCAAAATCCCCATTCCCTTCTGATCAGCTGGGACTTGGAAGGCAGAGAATAGATGGGGTGGGGCCAGCGGTGGTATTTACTGGTTTTCTCTGAACTACTCAAAATTTCTACTACCGGTTCTCTAGAACTGGTCAGAACCTGCTGAATACCACCTCTGATGTGTTTGGAAGTGAGTTTAATTTTGTTTCCTATAAACATATTTAGGGGTCTTGACAGGCACAGCATAATAATGGGGACGGGGGATTTCTTCTACACTAATTTACCCCTTACAAAAAAAAAAAAGCAACTTGAAAAGCCATCATGCACCTTGCTATCCCTAGATATTCTCATCACTGCCATTCTATCACTCACTGGAAAATATGTAATTCTTCAATGGCTGTGTCTCACCTCATCCCTTTTTCAAGCCCTACCTCGCTTTCTTGTCTTTTCTTCAACTACTCCACAGATTTCCTTGGGCTGAAGAATCCAACTGTGTTAAATCCCTAAGTAGGAAACACAAATCTCATCCTGACAACATAGAGGATATAAAACTCAGAAGCCAAGGACACCTGAGACAACTCCCTTTTCCTGGAGGCCACTTAATTTTTTCTCCTCAGGAAAAGAGAAAATAATCGCTATCTCGGGCAGGCAGGCTAGCAGGCGTTCTTAGAAGTCCCAAGTGTGCCTGAATTACTTGGCCAACTAACTAAATGTATGCCCTTCTGTAGGGCTCTGCCAGACGCCAGGAGCAGTGCACAACTGCCAGAGGGCTAAGCACGGGGCGGGCAGAGCTGGTGGGATGGGAACTGACTCTCAGGAGGCTCCAGAGAGAGAAGGAACTAGAAACAACCACTTAGCATCTATTTAGAGCCTGGGAGCATTTGTGAAAGACATCCCCATTACTGTTGAAAAGATGCAAATTTGGTGAAATAATCAGCTGTATGGCTTCAGGCTGTTTCTGAAGTATCCTGATTCTTTACCACAGTGAAAGTATTATTATAAGATACACAGCAAGGCCGAGTTCATGTTGCTCAGAGGTAGCCCCTAACCAAACTCCACCAAGGGTTGTAAAAGGAGATTTGTTATCCTGGGAAACATTGATATTTCTGCCAATAAGATTTTTTAAAAAATAATAAAATACGATGAGGGGGGGGGAGGGGGGCAAGAATCCTTAAGGCAGGTTACAGGGTTGCCAAACAAGAAAAAGAGAAAACGAAAAAGCACAGCTCACAGGCATAATGACAAAGGAAAGATTCCTTGTTTGTGAATGTTTAGAAGCCATCCAGCACGTCTGTTGTCAAATCACTGCAGAATATGTCAATTAAGGCTTCAGATCTCATATCAGGTTCTTCTTACTCATGTGTGGGGACCCACTGAGCTACATATGACATATGAAAAGCTAAACCATGTTTCATATTAAGAATATGTGCAGAGGAGAGGAAGTAATTAAAAAATGTTTCTGTTTTGGAAAGGAACGCTATGTTTGCTGCATAAAATGAAACAACAGCCTGTATTATGTCTTTCTCCTCCCCGTTGCCACAGATCGCTCTTTATTAAATTTATGTAGTTAAGATTTTGAGCTAATATTTTTTTAAAAGAAAAACATAGCATTGATACATAGGCAGAAGTTTAACACATTCATTCCTCCTGAAAGTATCATTGTTTTTAGCTGATATTTTAGATAATTAAATTATGGTATGTTTAAAAGTCCACAATGTCACATATTTTTTTAAAAAAATCTATTTAGGAAGAATAATATTTTCCAGGGTTAGTATTAGAATTGTAGTATTAAATTACTGTGTACTAACTCAGAGCAAATTTAAAATATCTCTTTATGAAAAGCAACATTCTATGTAGCCATTATTTAGAAGGTAGATACAGAATTATTGAAAGAATACATGCTATATGCTTTTTCTTTATCTTTGTTTTTTATGGCACTTGAAATCAGAGAAAAAAGACAATAGTTTATACATTTCCTAGACAGAAAATCATGAAGTTTTGTAGATATTCCTATGGTTATATATTATATATTCTTTTGCCATCCATTTTTGGACAGATATTCCATGTAGTTTCAGAAAAACTTATTGGGAGAAGCCATTGTAACAAATGACATTACTTTTCTGTGCAGATACTATGTCACACAAAAAAGAGGAGGAAAATAAGGGGGGGGGAGGTAATCCTTGCCTAGTGTTTTTTCAAGCATCCATTTCCTTTCCCATTTTTCTATAGCAACATAAAAGGCACTGTTATGACAAGTACTCTGCTAGCTATTCTTTCATTTATAATTTAACCTCAGCCTATGTAACCTAATCAGAAAAAAAGAAAAAGAAATGTGCAGCATGATTACGACAACAATCAGACACAGTGCTGGTTCTTTAACTAACAAAAGCAACAGAAGAAGCTGAAAAATCTATAAGAAGATGGGAGGAAAATAATAGCAGGCAAATTTGGAGTATGTGATATTTCTTTAATACTTTATTTTAAAATTACCTAATTGTGTTTTTAAGCTTCGGTTCCTGTAATTTTGCAAGATGAGGCATTCCAGTGAGAAAACATATGGTAAGGGATTTTTAAACCACATAGCTAGAGTGCATCATAGACTTATCTGCTGCTTTAGTGTCGCAAAAAATCCACCACTGAATTTATCCAGTCACCCATTAAAGAAAGAAAAGAATTAAAAGCAAAAGGGCTTGTACAGAATCACTCCTCTAAAACTATTAAAAAGGCTAATCCATTTTCAAACCAACATTATAAATAGATCTTTTATCACAGGAAGATGTATACCAATTATATATCCGAGTCATTCATCTGAAATATCATATTTAGTATTCTAAATGTTCTCATTATTTCTGATTTATAAGGAATATCTAAATGAAATAAAATTTGACATAAACTTTAAACTAAAATCAGATGATTATTGTATATAGTGACCCATTTCTCCCCCCCCAAAAAAACCCCCAAGAAGGCTTCATATAAAGTACATATACTTTTTATTTGTCAAACCAAATATTAAGACATACATTATTTTGACACACATTGAAAGCCAGTTGGCCTTCAAGGATATATTTTACCAGAAAAAAAAAACTGAATCAGCACTTTCATGTAGTGGAAATATAAAGATATGATAGTGACAAACTTCAACATTTGTATGTCAAATCAAGAAAGGCTCACTAAACCTTTGAAAAAAAATGATAGATATTATAAGACAGGTTTCAAAATTAGAACACTGCTGTCTTCAAAGTTTCATAAAACCCACAGCTTCAGAGAATATTTTGAGTGAACACAGGACACAGTCAGGAATTTAAGATCAGATGCTGCTAAACAGATTATCATCATGATGTATCTGGGTTGGTTTTAACAAACATATATATGCTATGTAATTAGTATAACCCTGAATTGCATACCTAAAGGCAATGCTATCAAAAATTACTGAGCACATTATGGACAATTTGTCCCTAATAGTAGATATCTTGGAAACAAGCATGAACAGGGTTTTTAATATATATATATATATCAAAGGATTACCTTCAAATTTGTCTGTTAATAGTAGTAGGAATTATTACATTAGCTTAAAACAAGTAATTTAGGAAATACTGTCAAACATTTAATAGCCTCTGCATTAAGAAATATCCAGGCAGTGCAACATTTCTGATTCTTATAAAACAGGAGAGGTCTGGAATTAGCTTCTACTCTAAATGAACTTTGCCTCCTTCAAGTGTCTGAGACAAATAAATAAGCATCTCTTTATTTTTATGTATAAAATGCATTCTGTATACAAGTTTCAAAATCTTACTTGACTAATAATTTTATTAGATTCAGCCAAAATATCACAAGAGAATGTTGGTCCTAACAAAGTGTTATCCAGCAATGGATTTTGAATTTTTTAATGGCTATGTTTAGTTATTCATTATCTGAAAGAATGTGGATATAAATCTATAAATTATGTTTATAAATTTATAAATCTATAAATTATGTTCATCATGCTAACAGGCTTGGTAGTTATCAGAATTTTTAAAGTAGAACAAATCTATTTCAAGTGTGGATATTCCCTACATTTTTTTCTGGAATGGATTTTTTTTTTTTTGGTTTCGTTTTCTGTTCTGTATTTTCTCAAAGAGGAAAATAGCTCTCAAGAATTCTGATTTACTTCTTGTTTAGCCACATCTTTGTGGCATATCAAAATGAAGTCTGGAACAGAGGAACTGGCTGTGGTCAGTGTATTGTGCATGTGTTTTTCTAGTGCAGTACTCTAAATGTAAGGCCTGACACTTGTATAAGTAATTAATCTTGATAATGAGCGCACACAAAAAAAGCTAATTAGGAGAGAGTCTACAAAATTTAAAGCATATAAAGTTTTTTGTTTGCTTACCTTATTAAGTTAAATATCTGCCTGAATTAATTAGTAATGAAAGCAATGAAGGTTCAGGAGCAGTTCCCTAATAATAGTTGGGTCAAATGCATTTTGCTTGGTACCAAATCATTAGTCTTAAGCTAAGTTGCTAACCAGAGATTTGAAAAATCTAAGCATCTACCAAGGAGTGACACAGAATTAGTGGTACTCAAGGTTAAATTTGCACAGGACCCAGTTGAACATAATTTCCTTTTGCTAATTTGCATCTTCTTATCTTTAAAGAGTAAAAACTTATTTACATGTATTCGGTTAGTAAATAATAAAGCAAAATTACACAATTGCATATGGAATACAGGAATTTAAAACAACATACATGAATGTCCTGCTTGAAAATTCATTGCTGGTTAATTAATTCCATCCATTATTATCACCTTGTAGAACAATTCTGGAAGAACACACAATTATTATTCTGCAAACTTTATTACATTTTATTCTTTAAGCATAATTAAACTATTTAGATTTTATGTTCTATAGACATATGCTGAGTGAATTTAGGGCTGCTAACATTTCTGGATAAAATTATACATTATGTTGTTAAAAATAAATAAACCACGTTCTTGATTCGTTATTCAGATCATAAATATCAGCATTTGCACATGTCAGCTGTGTTCATTGTTATGTCCATTTAAATGTTTATGCAATGTATAACAATTCTGCAGATTCCAGTTTGTATTTCATATATGTTTGACAGGAATCAAGAGCAGACAAAAGTCTGGATTAAATAAGATTGTTATTTCTTTTCATGTATATTCATGTATATTTAGGGTAGAGTATCTGTTTTTTTAAAAATATTGCATTCAGTTTATTTATTTATTTAAAAAGCAATTTAGGAAATATTTTGTTTTCATATTCAAAGGCTATTGTTCCATAGTAGAGAAGAAAAAGATTTTGGGTGTCTCGGTGTGCATGTAAATGGCTGGGTGAGTGTTAGAAAGGATGAATATCATAGAGACAAATCCTACAGAAAAGTGAGAAACACTTTAGTATGTATGTATATATATATATATATATATATATATATATATATATATATATATATATATATATATATGAAGAGTTCCTAAATTAATGTGAATAAATACTGTGTTCACTAAATGGGAAAAAGAATATCTTTGAATCATGGGCAGGATCTTCTTTCAGTGATAAAATCTAAGACACTAACTGGCATTTTCTACTGGTATTTGTATTGGAATTTAGCATCCATCTGCACATGTGCAAAACACATTCTTTCCCACACACACAGACACTCACCCACAGACACTCATACACACAGATACACTCTCACACAATTCTGTACCTGTATGAGTAAGACCATTTTCTCCCTCTCCTCATCAACATGAGGAGTGATAACCTTCCTGAAGAAATTCTGTCAGGACATCTGATGGTAAGAAAATAAACAGCTACTTCCATTTTGGTCTGTTTCATTGACTATTTTGTGTTAACTCAGCCAGGAAAAAAAAATCACTTGCAATGCTTATTTTAAAAATAAAAATCAGGGGTTCTTTTTTTTCTTTTTTTTTTTTTTAAGAAGAGAATATACTGAAGCAAGCATTGAAGTAATTGTAATTATCTCAATAAAAGAATGTGGTGTTGTGGAAAAAGTCCCTTTGTAAAAAAATAAGGAGCAAGCAAAAAAAAAAAAAAATCAATGTTATAATCCATAGTCCAGAATGGGGGCAAGTTTTCCTGTGATCAAACACAGACTATTTTATCTCGAACTCCCCTAGCCTTTGTTAGATGACGACATGTAATAGATCAAAGATGAATACAGTATGTGTTTTAGTGTTACTGCACAGTCCCGTCATATGCTAAGCTTTTGGAGAAGTGGACTATAATTCTAATTTACTTTAAATGAACAGTAAGTCTGTTAAAATGACAAGCTCTATATATCAGCAAATGAACTCCGTGCTCGGTTCATGTGACTTACTGAGACAAAAATCGCAAGACATCCAGCACATATAACAATGGTTCCCTATCTAACACTTGGCACAAGGCAAAGCTTTGCTCCAAATGGATTCGCTTCCCGTTTAGCCACGTCTTTGTGGCGTATAAAAATCATGCCTGGAACATAGGAACCAGCCGTGGTCAAGCACAGTGCTGTTGAGCAAAACCGGACAAGGATTATGATCATTCTTTTGAGGAAACTCTCTGGTGTGGCTGTGAAGTAATCCATTCTTAGGACCACAGGGAGGAGCTGTGGTTCTGTTTGAGCTGCTGAAACCAGTGGGGAAAATATACTGTAGCAAGGAAAAAGAAAGAGGGGGGGGGGGAGGCAAAACTAATGGTAGGAAAGGAAAGGTAGGATTTTATAAGTTCCTGAATTTTATGACTGCACTGCAACACTGGAATGTCCACTCAATCTGTTGAGAAGTTAGCACGGCAAACATGCATTGGGCATATTAAATACAGGATGAAATGGTGTAGTGAATATTTATTAGCAAAAATATAGGTTCTCAAAAACAGAAATAAAACAAGGTAACAGATGAAGGGAAGAAGAGATTTAACACTGAAATAAATATCAGGGGTGCAAAGAAAAGGAGTAAAATATATTGTGTTCAAACAAAGCTGTGAATTGGGCCCAGATTTAATGGTCCCCTAAGGACAGAGAGGTCGGACAGACTGTTGGAATTGAGATACTACTTTTAGTACACAGCCCCTGTAATGCTGTCAGCTTTATTTCCTTTGACAAATGTGAAATAAAATTTGTCAAAGTTAGGGCTTGGTAAGTTTGCTATTGAAAATTCAATTGGTAATAACTAGTATAGCCTGGCACTCTGGAGATTTCTAAGAGAAAGGGATGTTTAAGATGCTTCAGGAACAGTGCAGGCTGTTACATATTGTAGTTCACGTTTTTTTTAAAAAAAATTGAGCAATTGTCTTAAACAACTGCATTTTAGGCCTTATTAGTCACTGCAATCAGGCATCAATATGTCTTTGGATTTCTGTTTCATTAGGATGAAAGGCTTGAATTAGAGCTTGAATTAATACTAAAACTAAATACTAAAAACAGGAATCTCACTCTTCAGAGAAATATTATACATCCAGGAGAGAAAAATGAGGAGATTGTTCTTTTGCTGATAACAAAAAGAGCAAAGGCCCACCTTAGCTGGATACCGATTATTCACAATTATTAACATCATCCTGCACAAGAGACATGAATTTAATGGCTAAACTCTAGTTCAACATTTTTTTCATTCTTTCCCAGTTCATTTTCTTCTTTGGAATACATCCCCACCCTCCTTTTCCTGTATGAGGGCTGCAGCAGGCATCTGTGACATCCATCATCCGTTTCAAACATTATTAATTTTTCTTTATGTTATTGATATGCATCTCCTATTGTTTTTCATTTGAGGAGGGGGGGTTGCCTTTTGCTCTTGTATTTGGGTGGTTCCAAAATATGCACACTGTCTGAAAGACAAAACAAAACATTCTTTATTCTTTGAAGCATTTTTTCCCCCCGTTTCCCTTCCATCCGTTAACTTCACTTGTAACTCCCAGGCCGCTTAACTCCATGGGTGCATTGTTAAAGTGAGGGGTGCCTCCACAATTGCAGGGAGGCACAGTCTCTTTACCTATAACTCTCAATCGGCCCAAATATTTCTCTCTAAGTAGCAGCCTCCCATCAGCTGCCTTTTTACAGTATTGACATACTCGCATGGCAGTGTCTCTGCTGTACAATTCTGCCACACAATTCTACTATGCACAGTGTAGATTCCCTGTCTTTTATGAGTTAAGTTGAAGAGATAGATGATAGATAGATAGATAGATAGATAGATAGATGATAGATAGATGATTGATTGATAGATAAATAGATGATAGATAGATGATAGATGATAGATAGATAGATAGATAGATAGATAGATAGATAGATAGATAGATAGATAGATAGATATTACAGGTGAATAATTTAGAGTTTTAAAAAAGAATGATTTGGGTTCTTTTCCACCACCCCCCACACACATTTTAGCTCCCCTCTTTTTTGCCAGCTCCTACCAAGAATTGGGCAGTCAGCAAGAGGTAGAGAGTGCTGGCATGTATCATTACATTCTCAAGATGGCATATTTACTGCTATTGCCAGCAGGGTCGTGCTTCTGTCCTAGTAAATGTACTGGAGTATGAAAAAGACAATTACATCTCACTGGGTGACCTTTTAACAGCCATGACTACCTCCTATCTATACATAATTATTATAGGTGATGATTTCCAAGTATTACAATCTCCTACAGCCGCCTTTAATTCACATCACATTTAGGCACGTTTGTCACCGGTGCTCGAGGAAATATAACCCCCCTCTCCCAAAACCAGCCCCCCCCAATAAAACCTCAACCCCTCCACACACATACACACATGCACAAATGCACAATGCACCCACCCAACCTAGAAGAGGAAAAGTGATAGCAATGGATGTCAAGCTCTCAAGTCATCCTAATAAAAACACAGCAAATAAGATGTCGCCCTGTTTGTATTCATTATCAGTTCTTACATGCTCCGACTCTTGCATTAAACATTAGACAGCCTCTGATGCCTGCTTAACAGTTTAATTCCCTCCTCAGTATTCAGGCTGTCATAATAAAATCAGTGAAGCACACAAAGTCAAATAAGAGCAAGAGGAGGCATTGAGCATGTAGCACAAGGCATTGTCATCGCTTACCATTCACTTGCTCTGCACTACTTACAGGCTCTGAATTCAGCCTAGGCTGTGGAGTGACACAGAAATTCTATCTTTTTCTCCACTGATGTGGCCAGCCTATCTTCCCAGCGCAGGGCGAGGGTGGCACACATGCAGAGTGGCGATAGCAGCCCCTTCAAAAGGAGCCGGCTTCTGAGCTACTGGAGCTGGCACAATAGAAGCCACTTCTGTCAACAAAGAGGGGAGACTAAAGAGCTAGATATCCCCACTATGGAAAGATTAACAGCCCTAAATCCTTTTACACCTCCCCTCCTCTTTATTTATTTATTTATTTATTTATTTTACTTATTTACAGGCGGCTGATCTTGAAGCCTGAATCAGAACAAGAGATTAGCTCTATTAAAGTGCTGCCCATTTTTCTGAATTATGTTTTTTGAAGACTTGGACAATATGAATAAGGACTTGTATTAACCACTGGTACTAAAGGCACACACTTCATTGCGGTGACAAAGCCTTCTGAAAACTACTTGTCACTTGCAGTGATCCATTGCAAATACAGTTTAATATATAATTTATACCTACCAGCTGGTGAGAGAGCAGAAAGAGAGCAATCCTACTCTATTTCTGCAGAGAAAGAGAGAGAGAGAGAGAGAGAGAGAAGCTGGCAATTTAGGATGTCACTAACAATAGCAAAATAGCTCAGCAAACAATTCAATAAATGGTTCAATACATAGGACGCTATCCAAACAAAAGATTTGCAGCCATTAATTTTTTAAAGTTCAAGAAATCTTCTCAGACCAGTAAGTCTTTAGTCATTGCAATATTTAAGCTGTCCGCTTATATTTTATCTGCTAACTGGGATGGCTTAGTGAACCTTGCTTTAACAACTTTGACCACAGCTGTTTTATACTATTTTTTTTTTTTTTGGTCTCTGAATTATATAAAATGCATTCAGATCTTCCATTTCCATTCTTAAAGAGGAAGATGCTCAGACTAGGATACTCAACACAAGGTAGCTTTGCCAGCAGTTGAAGATCATATGAATTTCTCTTTAAAATTTGTTGGAGAAGGGGACAAATGACAAGTCATTTCTATATAGGGAAATCCCATTTCTCCATAGAGAAATGACTTGTCATTTGTCTCCTTCTCCCAAAATGGGATGCTATGCAAAGGACTTTGAAAATGGTAAGAATGTCATCACCGATGCCTAAAAATTTCATTACAGCGGGATGTCCTTTTTCTCGCACACATTCTCTTTTAAAGGCAAGTACAATAGTTAGAAATGTCATCTTTGGTCATATTTAATAATTGATGAGAAGGCTTTGCAGGTCTCAAAAGCTTATACAACCATACAATATTTATTTATTTTACATTTTATACAGGAAAGACCCACTGAGAATAAGGTTCTAATTTACAGAGACTCCCATTGACAGGGGGAAAAAAGGGGGAATGACACAACAAGTTCCTTACAAGTTTATTCTCTGTGTGTGAATGAATGTGTGTGTTTGTGTGTGCCTGCATGGCTGGGGGATTCTGGGAGTTGAAGTCCATCCATCTTCAAGCTTCCAAGGTTGAGAAACACTGTTCTATTGGGATTTAAAAGGGCAGGCATTCAATAGATTTTCAGTTCCAATAACTACCCATTGAGGTAATCCTGTTCAAAAAATAATTCTTCCAGTAGAAACCAAAGTAACTTTGTTAGTTTAAAGAACAAACTTTATTTTTTTTATATTTAAAGTCCTATTTATAGGACCTCTGTAAAAAATGATATCTTGTTTGTAAGCATGTAGAATAGAAGAGTCTACAAGAGACAAGAGGCAGCTGCACCATATTATTAAAGATCTGCATTATTTTGACATAAGTTGCAATGCACATAAAAAGGGATTCAATTATGGTTGCCATCTTTTGGACAGCTCCCTCCACCAATCACCTATACATCTATGCCCCTGATGTAGAGCAAAGATGGGTTCTTCTAACGTCCTGGGCCGAAGGCCAGATTTGGTCTTTGGAAGGTGTCCTTAAAACGACCTCCAAAAATATGTGTTATGGGACTAGGATAAAACTGATGTTTTCATTTTATTTACAGTTATAGGTACTTGTAAATATAGCTAATATCATTACTTTCTGGTTGCATATTTAATGATATCCTTCAATTACTATATTAACATTTATAATTTTCTAACAACTTTTTGAATTCTCTGCAGACTTTATTAAAGGCAACCGAGAAACACTTGTTGCCCTGGCTCCTCAGACAATAGCCTGAGTTAATACCAAACTGTTTGAGATTGTATGGGCTCATTGTTAATATATTTTTTACTGGAAATGCTACAAAACTTTCAATTGAGAAGAAATTCGATCTGAGTTCTGCTTAGATACTAATTAACTACAGAAGACCTGGTTCATCTACATAGATAAATTTATCCCTCGGTGTTAATGGTCATATGCTCCTGCCCTTTTATGTAGCCATGGGTATTACTTTAATTAAAATAAAACAGCAATGCTTACCCACATATGTAGACCCAGCTACATCAGCAGTTTGTTGCTGTTCTCTTCACTGGCTACATCTCTGGCATTTGAGGCTTTTTCAACTTCAAAGGTCCTAGCTGGCATAGATTTTTCTGCCAAAGTCTATTATGCAGAAATGAAGGAAAAATGGAGAAATACAAGAATCAGATGAGCATAAAGGGTAGTTTATGGGTCAATACTTAAGTAACAGAGCAAGTTACTAAATCCTATTCATGACAGAACCGAATCTCTTATCTGGAATTCAATGGAAGTCCAAGTACAGAGCTATATAGGCAAATCAGCTTGTTTTCCATATGTCAAATATTCCTTCCCGCATGATTCAACTAGAGCCCACAACTTCTCTTTTCTTTTATTAGGAGAACAGGATGAAAAGTTCATATAATTAGATCTCATGCATTACTGGTATGAATTTCTGAATCAGGCCATAAAAATAATTTTAAAAAGAATGTCTATGAAATCCCAGATGGGATTTTGAAAATGAAGTTAATGCCCTTCAGCCAACGTCAGATGTTACTCAGAAGGAATAATGGTCTTTGGAATCATGCCTATGACCACTTTCAGCAGTGAGTGGGTGTAGTTCTTGGAAAAGGATTTTCCCACTTAAGATGGCACTCCATGGAAACTTGTCACTGAACAAGGTATCTACCTTTGTGGATTGAAGAACCATATCTTCCACTATTTAACAGGGACAAAGATATTTATTTATTATTTATTTATTTATTTATTAGTTTGATTTATATGCCGCCCTTCTCCAGAGACTCAGGGTGGCTTACAATGCATTAAGCAATAGCCTTCATACTTTTGTATATACCTGCTTAGTAGGGCTTTTTTGCCCCCCCCCCAAGTGGTGTTCTATTTTATACAAAATCAGCTTATTGACCCCCACAATCCGGGTCCTCATTTTACCTACCTTAGAAAGGATGGAACGCTGAGTCAACCTTGAACCTGGTGAGAATTGAACTCGCAGTAATTGCAGCAGCTGGCAGCTAAGTGCTACTTTAACAGCTGTTTAGTCCGCTGCGCCACCAAGGCTCATATACCGTTTGCATCCTCTTGCTTACTTCTTCTGGTTCTTCCAATGAATCTTCAGATCAAAATACCCAATTTAACAGTGAAGGATGAAACAGTGGGAAGGGAAATTACAGAATATTTTGCATCATAATTTAGGATGTTTGTTCTATCTTTGAAAGTCCCTCTCAAGTAGCCGACCCTATTGTACTCTCTGTTTCTTGGAGATTTTTTTCTCCAAAAGAAGCTTTATTACTGGTATTAGAATTGTGGTTTCCAGATTGCTTGTCCTGATTTTCCACACTGCATAAGCAATCACTGCCTCTGACTTGCACAATGGAACTAATTAAAGATATATGTCACAGTCACATGTGAACCAAGGCATCCTAGCTTTGAGTCTACTACTTCTTTGAATTATGTGTTAGGCCAATACTAAAGAGTTGTTCTCTTCTAATAGCTGTGATTGAAATTGGAGTGGCTGCCTATCAATCCAACTGGAACAAAAGAAGGAGAGATAATGTTCTGATTTAGACAGGTATCTTAATAGGCTAACAATTGTATCTTCTTCCTGTGTATAACGGTGAGGTCTTGTCAGGTTATAAATAGTACAACTCTATCTTACTATACTGGTCTTATAATAGATCAGTGTAGTGATTTATTTAGCACAGTTTTGTCTACAGTAGCTGTTATTCTCTGGATGTGTTGGATTCTAGAATTCCCAGGACACCAGACTGGGCTCTTCAATTGCATTAACAGCAGTTGTTCATGCATTCACCAAGAACCTGAACCTCTCTTGATGGCACCTAACTAACTTCATGGCCTTATTCAAAAATACTAGGGATTTAGTCTGCAATCTCCATGTACAGTTCTACCACAGCAAACAAAGATTTTTTTAAAAAATCAATAGCACAGCTAAGAAACAAGAAAAACTGATTAGAGACCAGTATTATATATAAGAAGAGTGCTTCTGTTTGCTCAAAATGGCAAACACAATTTCACATCTGTATTTTGCACTGACTTTGTGTATGTGAATTTGTGGACACTTGTATTCTTATGTGTCTAAGGATTCAATTCAACCTGATAATTATATATGTCAAGCCACTCTGGACTGATATATCTCCCCTTCAGGCACCAGAGTTGACCTGAAATCCCAAACATACAATATTTGGAAGGCTGTACATAATTAGGAAATTTATTGATAATTTGGAATGCTTTTTAGGGTGAAATTTGGGATCTGATTACGGCATATGCTTCATGGAAGAAGAAAAATCACAGTAGTTTGGGGAAAAAGTTAAGGAACTTTTCAATCATACTTCAGAACTTTATAAATAATAATAATAATAATAATAATAATAATAATAATAATAATAATAATAATAATAATAATAATAATAATAATAATAATTTTATTTCTATACCGCCCTTCTCCCGAAGGACTCAGGGCGGTGTACAGCCTGTTTAAAAACACAAACAAAACAACAATATAAAATTTAAAATAATTAAATAAAGTGAAATTTTGTCATTTGAATGCTCTAGATAATGATTTCTCATTAAATCAATAGCTGAACTGTGATTTTTAGAAGTGAGAAGTATTTTACAGGAGTTCAGACAGCTTCCCTTCATTTCACATGTGATTGGGATGCATGAGATAGCCCCAACCCAAAACAGATGCACAAGCCACATGTTTGACAGCTGTGCAGAACAGATACATTTATGGCAAGACATAAATAGGGCTCTTCACAAGGCCAGCAAATGCATGAGCTTTGAGGTGTCTTGTTCATATTTGCATCTTAGCATATGTGGCTATTTAGCAAAATGTTGCAAACTTTTCCCACCAATGTTCCTGTATAAAAGGAGTTTTATAACCCACCCATGTCATGGCTTGAATTATCAGCATCAATTCATTCCTGAGTCAAGAAATCCTTGAAAAGACATCTTTCTGCAGATCCATTTTCATCTTTGCAGGTCCAGCTTGTCACTGTGTTTTTTTGTATTTGTCAGCTGTGCTACCATTCTAAGATTTACGGTAGATGCAGAGCTCCTTATCTCTGATTCTACTGCGCATGTCCACATTCCTTCTTCCACATTTTTTCACTTTCTTCTAACTTTTCTTTGTTCGCCTGCCAAGAGGTACGGCAGGAACGCTACCAAGATGTAATCATTAGCTAGTAAGACTGTTTTTACTTTCTTTATAATAAAATATGTTTATTAGAATATATCTCGAGTTTATTTTCTTAAGGTATACTTGCAAGGAAAGGCCACGATCCATTCTCTAATCAAAGTGCAATTATCCAAAAGCAGAATGGTATTAATTGCCACCCTGACACAGCTCACTTTGGAGGCAATAGTATCTGAAGGATGTTAAAATATATATTATTAACACCATTATTACTTCCTGAGAGGAAACTTTTTTAAATTGCATCTTCTCCATCTCCAGAAATCTCCAGTTTCTTCTTTATATGAATTATCAGTAATAATGGTATATTTATGGGGAGATTCTAAAGATGACCTGAAGTAGTTCTACATTTGGAGGTGTCTGGTTCATTTGATATGATTTCCCTCTCCTACAAACAGTGGATTTTCTTTATCTACCTTATTCCATTTCGCCTCTTACTTTGTAGATCTTAAATCATAAGTTCCTACATAATTATTCACTTATTCACTGGCTATTATAGACTTGTAACCTACCTTTTCTCCAAGAAGCTACAGTGATCTTCTTACAGAAATATTAACTTCACATAGAGCAGACCAGAGACAGAGTAGGCAACAATAAATTGTTCCTTGCCACATAATACACATACACTTCATGGTGCACACTGCACATAGCCAGTCAGATTATGTGCAGATTATTCCTCAAGCATTTTTTGTTTTTTTATTTCAGCCTTCCTTTTCTCCCCTGCTTCCATCAAAATTAGCTAATTACTTATCATTGGAACTCTTTGGGAGAACATCGACTTTGAAATTCTTGAAAAATGTATCCATCCAAAATAAACTTCAATTGCTTGCTGTACAGAAAATTCTGTGCAATATTTAAAGCATTTCTATAAATATGATAATAGCATATTTTCAGTTTTTTCCTACTAGTTAAATGGTACAGAACAACCTTAAAAAGTGATTAAATTCCTGAATACCATTATATTTTACTTTTTTAAAAAATGTGTACCAATTTCCAAGGTCCTTTAAATGACTCCCACTAATAAGATAAATAAAACAATCAGAATAAAATAATTAATAGTAATAGCACTTAGACTTATATACCGCTTCACAGTGCTTCACAGCCCTCTGTAAGTGGTTTACAGAGTCAGCATATGGCCCCCAACAATCTGGGTCCTCATTTTATTGATCTCAGAAGGATGGAAGGCTGAATCAACCTTGAGCTGGTCAGGATCGAAGGAATTGAACTCCTGGCAGTGTGAGCAGAGTTAGTCTGCAATACTGCATTCTAACCACTGCACCACTAGGGCTCACTGGTAAAAAATAAAACTGCAAAATAATACAAGCAATAAAACCATGTAAAATAAATTAAAATATTAAAAATCATGATAAATGCAAAAGTTATAGTCGAAAAGGAAGATTGTCCCTTCATCTTAAAAGCTGAAAGAGGACAGCAACTTGTCAGCCTTGCAAGATAGTCCTGACAAGAAACACATCCAGGAGTATTTGCTCCATCTTTATTGTGAGGTTATATTAATGGAATCTTGCAAGTCTGAAAGTTTAATTCCTGCACCTTCATCTATATAGTCCAAGAAATTTAGGAAGGCTATTTGTTATGTCATCATTTTTTCTGCAGCAAAGCTGCCTTTTATCTGAAGGTTGATTAGTCTGTGGTTCTTCCTCCTGTCTCCAAGGTCAGGGGTACCCAATCTTCAGTCTGTGGCCCCAGTACCAGTATATGGCCCATTGGGAACCAGGCCGTGCAACTGGTGGGTGAGAGTATAAGTGTGTGAAGCTCCATTTGCAAAAGCGGTGGGTACATACTCAAAACCATCCCCTCTTCTCTCCCCCACCATGCCCCCCACTGCTGGTCCATGGAGCAGGAAAGGTTGGGGACCGATGTCCAAGGACATTCGCAAGTATCATTACACAGCTACATTCAACTGCTGAAGTACCTTAGGAGCAATGCAAGAAAAGTCTTTTTCAAAATTGTCAGATAAATGAGCCTTCAAATAAACCTTCAAAATCATGGCATCACTGAGAAGGATTATTTGCTGACATTATGCCCTGATATTCACAAGAAATATCAGATCTATATTTCTAAGACTCTCAAAAACTGTAACTTCCTCTTTCTTAACCCCAACATAAGGCAGCCAACAGTTACAGTTTCTCTGAGAATGCTGTGGTACCATAGTTCAAGCTCAAATGTCATTTTCCATCCATCTCAACATACAATCTGTCTTGCTCTTTACTGAAGAGAAGAGAAACTTTGGATAAGTTTCTCAGATTTTCTAAATACTTTGTTTCAATTATTTGATTGTCATTGAACTTTAAATAGGGGAAGCTCACCCAAGGCAGCTTTTGAAATCAATCTGTCCCATTCTGACTCAGCAGCATTTACTGTTATGGCAGAAAGATTAAGGAAATCTCAGTAGTATTTCTCACTCTTCCATACAAGCTCCCTTTAGTTATGCCGTCAGCTGTTTAGGTCTTTAAAGGTTAATTGTGCCTAGAAAACAACTGATAATCATTGCAGATCTTTCAACAGGATCTTAATATAAACTCAACATCACACATTAGTTATTGTCATAGCTACACATCTTACATCAGTTGAACCTTTTAATAGTAGAGCACACTGCAGTAGTCTAACTGATGCAAATGTGGCATCGGAAAAGTAGACTTAAGTGCAATATTTCACTGCTACATGAAATATAATTGTAAAAATATATTCTTTTCCAAACTATCACCACCACTGGGAAGTCAAGAGTTACAGTATCTATTAGTCAAAGAATACTATCAGACTTCTATTCTGATCTTTCAGTACAAATCAGGAATTGGTAGAAACTCAACATCTGTACTGAGATTCTATCGACTAAAATCGCCTCCATCTTTCACAAATTTAATTGAATTTGTTCAGCCATATTACTCAACATAGAAAAGAGTTAAAAGATTCCATTGCTTCATCGGAATTAGGTGATAGGATAAGGTGAATTCGGAGGTCAACAGCAAGTAGCAATGAGTGATACCTGCACTCAAACCATTATATTATCTCCCAGTTCTATATAATCTTTAAACAGTGTAGGAAATAACACCAATTTGCCTTAACATAACTTTCTAAACATCTTTGAAAAGAAAGGACCACAAAACGGTGCAAGCCCAATCATTTCATCAAATCACAGAATCATAGGACTGGAAGGGACCTTGAAGGTCTACTAGTCCAAGTTCTAGTCCAATAAGTCAGGAGTTCTTATTCCATCCCAGAAAAACTTTTTTGGGGAACTTTTCTCAAAAACCCTTAACAGTAGACAACACACAATTCTGTAATGCAAGCTGTTCCATTCGCTAAATATTCTCACTGTCAAAAAATTGCTTCTTAGTTCCAGGTTGGATCTCCCTCTGACAAGCTTCCAACTGTTGCTTCTTGTCCTGCCTTTAGATCAGGGGTGTCAAACTCAAGGCCCGCGGGCCAGATCCGGCCCATGGGATGCTTAGATCTGGCCTACAGGCCCACCCTGGAAACAGCATAGGATCGGCCCGCCGTACCTCTCTCAGCGAAAATGGAGTCTGGAACGGCTGTGCGCAGCCCTCCTGGGCTCCATTTTTTGCCGTGACAACCTCTTGCAACCCTCTGCCAGCAAAAATGCAGCCCAGGCAGGCTGTCATGGCTGAAAATGGAACCTTGGTGAGTGATGTTGACCTGGCCATGGCCACCTGGCCACGCCTCCGGGCCCCCTGAGGTCAAACACAACCCTGATGCAGCCCTCAATAAAATCGAGTTTGACACCCCTGCTTTAGATGCTCTGCAGAATAAATTGACCTACTCTTTCCTGTGACAACCTTTCAGATGCTGTCTGAAACACTGTGAGATTTTCAGATGATCTCATAATTAATGGTGTTAAAAGCCAGCAAAGATCC
Organism: Pantherophis guttatus; assembly: GCF_059756535.1. Classification (NCBI taxonomy): domain Eukaryota; kingdom Metazoa; phylum Chordata; class Lepidosauria; order Squamata; family Colubridae; genus Pantherophis; species Pantherophis guttatus. Next base: position 63,116,390 of record NC_142068.1, read on the forward strand.
AACAACACTAGAGATTCTATTCCCCAAACTACCAACACCAATATATGCATCAAATTTCCTGGTAGATCATCAGTAAAGGCAATCAAAGTAATCTCAATTTCATACTGCTGAACAGCTGATGTTTGGATTCTATGTAAAATAATAATTATTAATAATTTAAACATTCACTTGTGTTTTTTTCCCCTTTAATTTCAGAGGATCTTAATTTCAAACAAACATACTATCATAGATTTAGGATTGAATTCTTGATTTAAAAAACTGTTTTTGAACTGTGGAATATTCCTTTCCATGCAGAGAAGTACAAAGAGAAAGATGTCATCAGGATAGAATACAATTTTCCTATTTTTCCTAGAAAGTAATTCCCAGAAACACGTTAAAAGCAAAATATATGTTAGCCAAGGATAATCAATCACTCTAATTTTCAGTCAGTGTCATATTCAGACATTTTTACTAATAAAGCTGTTACACTACCATTGATTTCCTTTTAAAAAAAATCTGAAAATAATATTTAACGTGTATTTAATAGAGAATTAAATTTTGCCTTGCAAAATGTGTGCTTTTAGATGTTTAAACTGTTGAAGAGGACATAATCCAATATATTCCCATCCACATATTAGCCCAACAGCCATAGATCAGAACAGTTCATTTACAAAGATCAAGTTCTTCATACATTTCTAATTATCTTGGGGAGGGAGTATGTTTGCTTGTCTGTTTAGTGTTTGTACCTGCTTGAAGAAGGTTTTTCCTCCCTTTTCTTTCCTTTTTAACTAGTTCTCCCTCTTTCATAGATTTTCCATGATGCAAATCAGGTTAAAATATATCAGCAGTGGTATGAAAGATGTAAGAGCCTGTATTCTATTCTATTCTATTCTATTCTATTCTATTCTATTCTATTCTATTCTATTCTATTCTATTCTATTCTATTCTATTCTATTCTCTCTCTCTCTCTTTCTCTTTCACTTTCTCTTTCTCTCTCTCAGTGTTGCTAGTTCTTTTCTTTACAAACCTTTAAGTAATGCTGTTTTCTCTTTCCCCCACTTAAAAAATACATACGAAAACAGTCTTTCTTCTTGTTTCCTAATTAGATAGCAGAGCATATGTGGAACTTATGTCTGTGGAGACACACATATTACAGAACTGCAAAAATGCTTCTTCTTCTTCTTAAATGCAAGGTTTTACAGATTTACAGTCTTGAAAAATGTCATTATGATTGGAACGAGCCTTGTTAGAATATATGAAACCGCACAGTAAAACCCGTCAACTTTACAAATTGCCAGGGGTAGCCTATGCATTCACTAGGTTTCTATTACATTTGTTAGAAAAGGGGAGAGGGAGGTGAAATCATGAATGGTAGTAAAGGGATTAAAAATGAGGTAGGTTTCATGTTATAAGTGCAAATGATCTGGAAATAGTTGTTTCTCTTGGACGATTCTGAGGAAGTGACATCATCTTAGTGTGCCTGTTGGGATATTAGTTCTGCATTTATCAGGCCAGATTTTGGCTCTAATTCTGGTGAAATTAGGCAGTCATGTCAAGCTGATTTTCAAAATTTCCACCTCTACACCACACTTATGACATGATCCAAGAACAATGCGTAAAAAGCTGGGCTGTAAAAAACATGAATAGCCTGCTTCATATTACTTGCATTTTATAGCGCAGGTGTGCTTACATTTATTGAAATTGAAAAATAATAAAATCATGCTGGCAGTAAAGCACTTTTATTACAAAAGAAGAAGGAATTATGTAAGGAAAACTATTTATTAAAATCTATTCATTACAATTAATATCATGGTTCTTTTGTCAGCAGACTCTTCACAATGTTTTCCACAAAACCTTTGTAAAGATTTCAAACTTTTAACTTAGAAATGGGTTGTGGATGGAAGACCACTGTTTGAGCAAGAGTTATGATCAGAATGTTGGTAGTTATAATTTAAGGTTGCTTTGGTTCCTTCTCTCCGGTCCTGCAGAATGAAACCGATGGGGGAAATGGAAGTGTATATAGGAAATCCCATTTCAAAATTTATTACCTATTTCCTCCAAGAATGTGGCATAGTTCCTTCCCCACTTACAATTCTTTAAACAAAAACAACAAAAAAGGAAGTAGTGCAGGAAAAAAAACCCTTGTGATAGATATTCTTCAAATACTGCCTGCTAAGAAGCTGTTATTATAGTATTTGCCACTACCAATACAACATGCATGGTTTACTTTAAGCATTACATTTTACTGCTAAGGTTTTTTCCTCCCTTTGAAAAATAGTATCGGACTAATCCTGTTTTGATTAAAGGATTGTTGTCTCCAGTGTAGTGTCTTAACACAATGCAATATACTTTTGGATGGGGAAAAAAATTAATTCCTTATCATCATCAATAACAACAACTAAACCTCATCAGTTCAAAACTGGATTTCATAAAAGCCCACCTGTTTAGAATCATTAAAAAGCATGTCTTAAATTATTATTAGAAAAATAAATATTCTAAATTTCTCCATATTTTATTTCAAACTCCAGCAAATGATTCCAGATGTAAGGGGGAATTGCAATCATTGGAATTCTCAGTCAGAATTTCCAGACAGTCATAAGCCATTTTAGCTAAGAATTCTGGCTGTTGCAGTTGTGATACATCTGGAGGACATCAACTTGGAGATGGTTGGAATAGATTATATATAATAGCCCAGGTCTACACGTTGAGTTATAATAATTGTTGGAACTAAACTATGACTATTATATAGTATTCTTTCTAAACTAGTAACTAAAATATGAATCTCTTGAGAGAAACTTTATGCAAGGTCATTGCTTCACATGAACTTCTAATGTTAATATGAATTTCTTAATGGCTAAGGGGCTCATTTATGCCACAAATTTCCTTTAATTTTATACTCCATATAAGCAAAAAGTTATTTATTTACATTGCTTGAGGGTGCTACGTGTAGTTCAATCTCATGTCTGAAACTGGCCTCAGCATTTTAGACTACGATTTGTTTTTGTAGAAGGAAAGTCATTCCTTATCTCTTTGGCATTCAAAGCACAAGTAGACATAACACTAAACAGGCCATTTTCATTAGTTAAAATCAGACTCAAAGACTATTGTAGTCTGGATCAAGTGTCAACGTTTCATCCCAAACCACAACCTCAGTGAAAATTGCCTAGCCAAGCTATTTTTAGCCAGGAAAGAGAATTCTGACTTCGAATCAATGGGAATTTCTTAGACAACCAAAAAGCATATTTAAGGTGATTCTCCATGATGGAGAATGAATAAGGTGACCAGACGTCCCGCTTTTGGCGGGACAGTCCCGCTTTTTAGCAATTTGTCCCGCGTCCCGCGGCATTTCAAAAAAGTCCCGATTTTTCATTCTGCCTCCTCGGTCCCGCTGCCTCTTGAGCCCCAGCTGATGGCTAGAAGAAAAAAAAACTGTTTAAACTCTTGCCCGGGGCTTCAAAGGGCCGCCCTACAGGCAATCAGTGTAAAGAGTTCCTGAAGCAGTTTTTTTTCCCCTAGCTAAGCTGCAGAAACGAAACCGAAACCAGGATCTTTGGTGGAACGTGACAAAATGAGGTAGAGAGAGATTTATTTTTATTTTTATTTTTCCTCCCCAAAAAAGGTAGGTGAAAAACTGCAAACAATGGGAAATTTAGGAGGAGAGTTCAAGATTTTAAAACACAAAAGAAAAAAAAGCTGTATTTAACTAGGGAATTGTAATAATTGAATTGAGATACTATTAATTGTATATTGTGTTGAAAGCAGAAATGTTTAAGTTGTGGTTCAGAGGAATATATGGGGGAAATTATTTGGTTTATTATTATTGGTAAATATAATTAATTGATTTGTAAGAAATTGGATTGCATGGAAATAATTGGAATATTCATGTTCATATTGATTAATATACAAAAAAGATAGTTTTATAACTAATTGATTTATATTAAAATGTTGAATTTGTATTAAACAACTGTATTACATAATTACAAAATTAAACAATGTGAGGATGGATATAAAAATAGATGACAATGGGAAGGGGTATAATATAGAATAGAAGGGAAAAATTGAATTTGATTAAGATTAGAGATGAGGATGAAGGGTAATATTGTTTTTTAAAAAAAATAGATGAGGAATAAATATGGCAAAAAGGAAATATAGAAATTGTAAATTAAATTGAAATGACTAAACACTGTTTAAATTTGTGAACTGGCCAAATACTCTGTTCAAAGAAAATACATTGTATGTTTGTATGTGTGTTTCTAATTATTGCTATTTATTCATATTTGTTCTCTTTTATTCTTTAAAGTTTAACAATTCATTCTTTATCTTAATATCTTTATATTTGTTTGGGGTTGGCTTTCTTCCCTTTCATCTTTTTTATTGTACAGCAATCTTTCTCCTCAAACCTACCACCTCTCTCTTTTCTTTCCTTCTTACTTTCTCTTCCCCCCCTCTTCTTCTCCTCCCTACTTCCTCTTCCTTTCTCCTTCTCCTCTCTTCCTCCCCCTCTTACCCTCACTCCTACTCTAATTTCCCTTCCCTTCCTTCATCCCTCTCTATTGCTGTATCCTTTTATGCATATGGACTACTCAGAGGGCTGAAAAAGTTATTTTTGACTGGTCCTCGCACTTTTGACCAGTCATCGAACTTACGACTGTCTTCACATTTTATGTTTTTTGCCCTATCTTGTCACCATGGTGAAGAGAAGCAGTTGTGAAATGAGTGACATGGTTGTTAAGAATACTGCACGGGCATAAATGTGAGGATGGTCATAAGTGTGAGGACCAGTCAAAAGTGTGAGGACCTGTCAGAAATGACTTTTCAGCCCTCTGAGTAGTCCCTATACACATAGCCATGGCCACCCGGTCACATGACCAGCTAGCCACGCCCACCCAGTCACATGGCCTCCAAGCCACGCCCACACAATAAGTCACGCCCACAATGGTGTCCTTCTTACCAATGTTAAAATCTGTTCACCTTACCCTATACACATAGCCATGGCCACCCGGTCACATGACCAGCCAGCCACGCCCACCCAGTCACATGACCAGCTAGCCACGCCCACAAAATAAGCCACGCCCACAATGTCCCTCTTTACCAATGTTAAAATCTGGTCACCTTAAGAATGAACAATGTCCATAACAAACATGGAGGCCACAATATCTTCTTTTTCTTTCATTTGGAATATAGCTTAATGGATTTTTGTACTTAATAACAGTAACAGAGTTGGAAGGGACCTTGGAGGTCAATTAGTCCAACTCCCTGCTCTCTGTTCATGGCATTAAAAGAAGCACTTCAATCAATGTTGCTACCAAGCTACCCGTCTCTACCAATATCTTCTTTTTCTTAAGGTCCCAATATCTTGTTTTTCTTTCATATGGGATATGCTTTGGTGGATTTTTGTACTTAGTAACAGTAACATAGTTGGAAGGGACCTTGGAGATCTTCTAGTCCAAACCCCTGCTCTCGCAGAGGTAGAAATAATAATATTTCTAACAGATGGTTGTCCAGTCTCTTCTTAAAAGCTTCTAGTGGTGGGGCACTCCACAATTTCTGAAGGCAATTTATTCCACTGCTAAATTGTTCTCACTATTAGGAATTTTCTCCTTAGTTCTGGCTTCTCTCCTTGGTTAGTTTCCATCCATTATTTCTTGTCCTGCCCACAGGTGCTTTGGTAGGACAAAAAACAATAGATGGAAATTATCTGAGGAGAGAAACAACCTAGAACTAAGAAGTGAGAACAATTTACTGGTGGAACAAATTGCCTTTAGAAATTGTGTATTGCTATATCCACTAAGGTAGCTTTTCCCAATCTGACACCTCCATATATGCCAGACTGCAACTACAAGAGTTTTCAAGCCAGTGCAGGAAATGAAGTCCAGCACATTTAACAAGGGACAGCCTAGACCAGCCTTTCTCAACTGGGGTTGAATGAACCCTTAGAGTCCTGTGAGACGTCACTAGGTGTTTCGTGAAAGATATGGCTGGAAAAGAAAAACCCTTTTTGTACTTTTCATTCTGCATAGTACTAGTACAGTGGTGAGAATGTTTATGCACCATGACATGTTGCCAGCCTGTGTTTTTGCCGTTGTAAATACGACAAGGTGTGAATTGCATAAGTTAGAAGTACCCTGTATTGTGGTACTTTCATATTTTAATGATTTCTATCCTTGAGACTCGAAAATAATTTCAAGGCTTCCTTCAGGGTAAAAGGATTGAGAAAGGCTGCCCTAGAGAATGCTAAAGAGGGAAATAATTGGACTTCCTTATAGAAAGCTGGCTACTGAAAGACCGAAAGTCAGACTTTGGACTCTCACTGCCAGCCAATGAAGTTACAAAAATGTTTGTTAGTTTACTTATTTATTTACCATATTTCTACCCCACCACAATCCAGAATCTCTCGGCAGCATACATAAATTATAAAAACCAAGTAACTCACCCACAATATAATATATATTATTATATATAGTATATATATTATATAGTATAATAACCGAAAGACATCAACCATGCAAACATACAGTAACAATTATAAAAACAGAAAATGAAGATGCCATGATATCCTCAGGAAAAGGCTGTCTGGGACATCTCCATATTTAGAAATTTACATCAATAAGGAGAGAGCTAACCCAATTTCAACCACAAGTCTATTTCCTTGCCTCAAAGCTGCCACAGAAAAGCTTCTTGCTTCAGCCCTCCAAAAAAAAAAAAAAGTGAGGTCAAGAACAGTTTATGTTTGCTTGATTTAATTGTTTGGGCCAGTATGGGTTGGCTTAGAAAACAGAGTATACCAGCATAGTACAAGAATTTTGGAGTTGTCATTCTAGTCATGACTAAATTATTTTGTACCAGCTGGCCAGTCTTGAATATGTTTACTCAGGCATCAGTCCTGCTATGTTCAGGGACTTACTCCTACTTAGAAGTGCATTAGATTGTGCTCTCAGAGATGCTGAGCTATTGTGGCTAGATCCTAAGCTAAATTAGAAATTTATGAAAGTAAACATGTCCCATCTTCTCCGCTCTCTTCTTAGCTTGGAGTGCCTGGGATTCTGACCAATGTAGTATGAGTTGCATGAAGCAACTAGTGAAGGGTGATATCATTCATAATCAGCTTCTGTTATGGGAATTTCTTTATCGAGGCACCTGCAGTATTACAATTCTCAGCATATCTTAAAGTGTCCTGAAAATGAAAGAAAAGTAGGCTGCAAAGATCTAGAGAGGTAAATAAGAAAGGAAGCTATATAATATCAAGGGCTATTAATTTTCCTAATCTTCATGATGGTTAAAAGGGACTATCTGTGCCTTGGATTCAAAGAAAAAAAGTGTGAATTAGAATGTGCATTGCATGAACATAGTACCTGTCAGAATCTTTAAAGCAGCTGTATCTTTTCCTGGATTTGCATAAAGCTACTTTTTGCAGCTACTCCATAATTCCAGGAAAAGTTTGGTGGAAACCCTAACCTTAAGGCACTAGCATAGAAACCAGGAGGTCCTGAATTCTAGTAGCATCTTAAGTATGAAAACTGGCAGATTTTGGGCAACTACTTTCTCTCAGCCCAACCCACCTCATAAGGTTGTTTGGAGGAGGAAGGTTTGTAGATATCTTTGCTGCCTTGAGTTACTTATAAAGCAATAAAGGCAGGGTAAAATTCTAATAAACAAATGAAAGATGTGTTTGGTTTAATAATTTGCTGGCAGATTTTATGTTCATGTCCATATACTTTCAATGCTTCTTTTGAATCCAAAGCACTGCATAGGCAATAATTAAAGAAGCAAGTGTCATGAGGTGGGGAGAGGAGAGGCAGAACCAAACATCAAAGCACCTGAAAGCAAGAAGCAATGGCTGGAAACTAATCAAGGAGAGATCCAACCTAAAACTAAAGAAGAATTTTATGACAGTTAGAACAATTAAGCAGTGGAATAACTTCTTCCAGAAGTTGTGAGTGTTCCAACTATGGAGGTTTTAAAGAAGAGATTAGACGACCATTTGTCTGAAATGGTGTAGGCCTGTAGGGTGTCCTACCTGAGTGTGGGGCTGGACTAGAAGACCTCCAAGGTACCTTCCAACTTTGCTATTCTGTTATTCTCACTGATCTTTCAGACAGACCATCAGAATAACTAAAACTCAGAAATAAAAATGCCTATTTCCTCTCCATTTTATGTACTTTCACATCCTTCACTTTCTGATACTAGTTTTAGAAATGTATCTTGTGGATACTTAAAAATAGAATGGCTGACTGGAATTAAAAATGAAATCAATATGACATCTATTTCTATTTATTCATAATTTGCTGCCTCTCCGTTTATTTTTATAATAATAATTGTTTGATACAACAAGTATATTAGGACACCATTTTCAGAAAAAAAGCTGAAAAAAATAAAGTGGGATAAAATAAATTAGGGAAACTTCTTAGCTGCTTCATTCTCTTGCTTTGTGAAAGAGAAGGGCCAGAAAAATTGGAAATTGTGCATACACATGAAAGAAAGGAATGTGTGCACGTACGGGTATGTGAGGGGAGTTTGTATAGACTTGATGAGTGGATATCTAACAGCAATTTTTATTGGTACAATTTGTTTCAGTTTCAGGTCTATTTAATTCTTTAAAAATCACTGTTTATCACTTCATTTATTTCATTCATTCTTTTCATTCATTTCTCATGGTATGTTTATGGCCACCCTACTTACCACATGAGATCAAGTTTGGTGTAGTGGTTGAAGGAAGCAGGTTAGAATTCAGGAGACAATCTAAAACACGGGTGTCAAACTCGTCGCTTCATGTTGCCTTCACATGATGTTTTGTGATGTTTTTCCCATTCACAGAGCTGGGGTGGTCGTGGCCTGTGTGTGATGCATCCATCTTGTGGGCCACCAATTTGACATCCCTGACTAAAAGAATTGAAGCATTTATTGTGATTGAGCATTATGGGGACCAATCTTATCAGTTCTGTTTAAGTAACTTTCTATTTAAGTAACTTAATTTGCTTCTAATTTTTTTCTTTCTTCCTTCCTTCCTTCCTTCCTTCCTTCCTTCCTTCCTTCCTTCCTTCCTTCCTTCCTTCCTTCCTTCCTTCCACTTTTGTCTTTTCACTAGCCATTTCTTTATCCTGTTCCAGTTCACTTGTCAGAATGTGACAACTCTTGATTTTGTCAAATCAAACAATGGTATCTGCTTTCTTGCAACCCCCCCCCCCCAAAAAAAAAAAAACCTTAAGTGCACAGGTGAATATCTGGTGTGCATTCCTCAGGCATGACTTAGTGGCTAGATCTCAGGGCTTCCTTCCCACTGCTGGATCATAATCTTTCTGTGCTGGATATAGAAATTGCTACACATTCTAGCACAGATGGCATGCCACAGAGCTGTTGGAAGTGAATGAAAGCACTTTCCCTCTGTTGGGTCTCTTTGCCAGTGTGAGGACATTGTGGCCAGCAGCAGCTCCTGCTGCTCTCACTGGTGCCAGCAAAAGAGGGTTGGGATAGATTAGCTAGTATGCTATACGATTTATGATTTACTGATCTCCTTATGACCCCCACATACTGGAATTAAATAGGGTAGGTATAGTTTTGTTGCCATTGGTTAAAATCACTGGCATGTCTTTTTCATGACATCTAACCTACACAGGCCATTTCATTGTGTGAGACTTTCTGATCAGCAGGTTCTGACCAGTTCTGGAGAACCGATAGCGGAAATTTTGAGTAGTTCGGAGAACCAGTAAATACCACCTCTGACTAGCCCCGCCCCCATCTATTCTCTGCCTCCTGAGTCCCAGCTAATTGGGAGGAAATGTGGATTTTGCAGTAGCCTTCGTCTGGAATGACGATTTTACAGTATCTTTCCCTTGGAGGGGTGGGAATGGAGTTTTTACAGTATCCTTCCCCTGCCACGCCCACCAAGCCACACCCACAGAACCGGTAGTAAAAATTTTTGAAACCCAGCACTGTTTCTGATGGTCACACACCCTTCAAAAGAGTGCTCATTTGTCAGGGAATTGCACAGCAGGTGTCCAAATGAAGTCAGAGATGCTGAATCGAACTTGTAGTTTTATATAAATAAATATATTTTACATTACGTATACTAGATAATCAGGCAAACAGGAGCATCATCAGGTAAATCACAGATCACACAGTGTACACAAAGGAAAAAAAGGTGGGTGTAAACTTCCCTTTACACCCACAGCAACCAATCGCATCTTATATTGCCTCATGGAGGAGTTAGCTCTCGTCAACCAATCAGCTATAACTGTGTGTTCCAGGGGTAGGTTCTAAATTTTTTTACTACCGGTTCTGTGGGCATGGCTTACTTTGTGGGTGTGGCTTGGAGGTCATGTGACTAGGTGGGCATGGCTAGCTGGTCAGAGTCATTTCTGGAAGGTCCTCGCACTTACGACCAGTCCTCGCACTTTCGACCTGACTCATTTGTTTGCTTTTAACACTGATCAGCTGGGACGGCCCTTTGAAGCCCTGCGGCAAGAGTTTAAACAGTTTTTTTCCCTCTAGTCATCAGCTGGGACTCAGGAGGCAGCAATAGATTGGGGGTGGGACCAAATAAAAGGTAAGAATAACGTGGGGGGGGTGGGGGGTGGGAGGGTGGGGGGGGAGAACCGGTTCGGTGACGTCATATCGTCACCGCTACCGGCTCGGCTGAACTGGACCAAACCGGGAGGAACCCACCACTGGTGTGTTCGGATTTATTGTACAACCCCACTGCTCCAGCTACTAAATTTAAATATATCTTAACATCATTTTGCTTCATTTATTAGATTGAACTAAACAGCAGAAGTGATATGGGATTCTGAAGGACTGGAATGAGATAATTCTTTCTACCAAAACTAAGATTTATTGAACTTAGCTGTTCCAGCTATCTTTACATACAGCACAACAGAGTATCCCATTATAAGTTCAGTGATTACATCCAAAGGCTATTAGAGATTATAAGCAAATATGTTTAATGGGAAATCAGATAACTTAGAATTCAATAAAAACATATTAGAAGAAAATATTGATAAAACCTTTCATATAGCGTGGGGAAAAGATAGTTGCATTTTGATTGGACTTCAGTTGATTTCCAAAACTGGATTATAAAGTCAGGAGATGAGTAAGCATCAAGACATCTGTCTAAATATTATCTAAAACAAAAGGAAATAAGGTAATTAATATATGGGACCGATTCTCCATCTGAAAAGAAAGCTGCTTTTTAAATATTAAACTTCTAGAAACTAAATTCCTATTTTTTAACAGGGAAAGCCATTTGGGATTTAGGAAAAATGCTATCTATCACTGGGCCTTAACTTAGATGAATAAAGGTGTTTCCTTCTTCATCTTTTGCTAATTTTCAGTGGAAATTTAGGGCCCCTTTAGAATGCATACCAGTAATGCTAAACTGGCCACATCATAACTGTCATAGGATATCTGAATAAAAGGCATTGCTTAAAATTATGTTAACTGATACAGGTAGTTCTCAACTTACAGCCATTTGTTTAATGATTAATCAAAGTTACAATAGTGCTGAAAAAAATATCTTACAATCAGTCTTCACACTCATGAACGTTACAGCATTCCCACAGTTACATTATCAAAATTCAAGTGCTCGGCAATCATCATATATTTATGATGGTTGCAGCATCCTGAAGCCACCAGGATATTGTCATTTGTGACCTCTCCAGGGAGCTTCCAACAAGCCAAATCAGTGGAAGAAGCTGAATTTACTTAAAAGAGCAAAAAGAGTCATAAAATTAGATGCAACTTAACAACTGTATTGCTTATTAACACAAGCCCCGGTCCCTAATATGGTCATAGATCAAGGACTAACTGTATGTGAACCAATGTGTATGCAGTATTCTTACAGGAGAGATTCAACAATTATACTAATGCCTGTTTGAGTCTGTCCATCTTTCTATAGTTGTTTTTCATAGAAGACTAACTTTAAGAAATCTGGAACAGAAGAAGTATTAGGACACAAAGATTGTTAGGAAAGGGTAGCTTATATAGAACTACATCTCAACACTTCACTGTTTGTTAGTTTTCTAATGCCTTTTTTTAAAAAGAGCTATAGTAGGCAGAACTGATCCAACTGTTATGGTAGTTGGTAAAGTCATTAATTGTTCCCTTTGTGATATAATCCCAACAATCTTATTCTTCCTATAGTTTTGCCAATAGTAGCTTTCCAGGAAAATAGCAGTTCTTTTAAGGGTTTTTCTTTAAAATACAGTAGAAGAGAAGCCCTTGCCTCCCAGCATGACTCTACTCTAGGTCTTCCTCCTTGTATTGTACAAAACTTGTTGTCTCATTCATAGAACAGAAGCTACACACTTCAATGAACATGTGCTTTGGTGTTAGTTCCCCTACAGATTCTACTTCAAGCCATTGGGTTTTATTCTACGTTCGCTAACAGAAAACAAAAGTAAATAGAAAAGGTAGCATTTCATTACAAGCTGCATATCCTGGGATAGAATAGAATAGAATAGAATAGAATAGAATAGAATAGAATAGAATAGAATAGAATAGAATAGAATAGAATAGAATAGAATAGAATAGAATTTTATTGGCCAAGTGTGATTGGACAAAGAAGGAATTTGTCTTGGTGCATATGCTCTCAGTGTACATAAAAGAAAAGATAGTTCGTCAATGTGCATGTACTAAGGGAACAATTGGAAAAGCAGTGCCCAGGTCCTGTTCACATAATTGAATCAATCACTAAACCACTTAAATCTACTTACTGGTTCTTCTGGCACAGTTGTAGTAACCAATAGTAATTGGTCCCAGGTTTAGATGTATTCCCTAAGTTAGTGCATCTGAGGTACATCAGTTCAAAAATTTTGCCCCATGATGTATTGCTTTGTTCAATTGAATGTTACAAACAAACAAACAGACACAAAAGTTTTAGTAATATATAAATAAGAATGAGAGAAAATAGTTATGGTGTGGGGGTGTTGATTAATCCAACTTGCATAGGTACTATTTTGAGAATACAGTAACCTTAGCTCCTCTTTCCTACAAGTACCTGGTATTACAGAAGATCTTGTACTGGAGAGTTCAGATAAGGCTTCCTTAGCTCCCTCCCCATTGTCCATCCAGGTAGACATAGGCATTTTTTGGCTTCTGCCTCCATCTGTATTTGAGCGGTGCTTCAAGATCTGTACCATTAAGTCTTGATAGTGAATTTTGTAAAGGAAAGACTTGAACTTTCAGTCAGTCTTGCTCTTCAACTCTTTTTCTTGGAGGACTTCCCAGACAAATGAGAATCATTGACTAAATTTTCATGTCTTCTAACAGGGCTGAATTAGATAGGTTTAACTTTATGCAAGAATGGATTTTCTAGGCACTAAATCTTAACTTAGAAATTAGTAGACTATGGCAACAAACCCTGATTGTTGGGATGACCCCAAGATACTCTTCTCTCCACCCTCTAATCCATCTCATGGTAATATTGTCTTTAATGCAATGAAGGCATTATGAAACCACAATTACTTGTAAAGATAGAATGAGAGTGTAAGATATATGGTGCAAGAATGAAAATTCACAATTTGAAAACAGAAATGTTGTACTTGTGCACAACTAAATTATTTGATGTTTACATAAGTTTCTGTTTTAGAACAAGGTGTCCTTGGCAACAAAGAAAACAATGAAGAACCATTTTACCAC